>NW_006921840.1:3975563-3978261 GCF_000298275.1 Orycteropus afer afer | reverse complement strand
AGTGTTTCAGGGGTATTCATAAGGTTTTCCAGTCATATAGCAGACCATGTTTCACTGCTATTCATAAGGTTCCCACTGGCCAGTTCTTTGAGAAGTAGATGACCTCTTCCTTCTTCTGAGTCTCTCTTAGTCTGGAAGCTCTGAAACCTGTCCACTATGGGTGAACCTGCTGGTACCCAAGCTACCACAGTATGAAAAGTGATAGACAAGTGCCGGGTTAAAGGACTTGCAGGTTGGAATTCTGTGGATCTCTAGGTATGTTAGGTAAGCTAAGGACATACCAAGTTTGTAGTGTTCACATGGAGAAATTAGAGGGGATATGAAACCAGACTGTGGGAGGACTGAGGATTGTGGCTAAGGAAGGTGTATTTTTTTTTTCCCCTGAAACCATGAAATAGGTTTCTTAGGATGATTGCCTTGGTGGTGGCAGTGTGTAGAACAAATTGGGAGAAAGACCAGAGGCACATAGACTGGTTTAGGTGACTGTTGCAGAATTCTGTATGAAAGGAGATAGGGGCTGGTGTGCAGCAGGAACAGAAGGAGGGGTAAACAGGAGAGGCATTTCCGGGAAGGATGCACAGGCTGTGCTTCAATGTCACAGCAAGGTGGAAGGCATGTGGCATCTCTCAGTGACCAGAGTTGTCAGCTGGGTGGTAGATGGTTGTAGACAGGGCTTTGAGCATGGGGGTCATGCCTTGTTTCATGTTATCTCTTGCACCTGCTACATACGGCGCACTCAGTACTTGTTAAGTGACTAGATAAATGGCAGCACTATTGACAGCGATGGCAGAGTTGTAAGGAACAGTCTGCACAGATGGGGCATTTCATGAGGAGGTGGCCATGGGCGATGAGTGAGGCAACCTAGTGTTGCAGTTCAGTTCAGCTCATCAAGTATTTTTCAGCTGGATGCTACAGGAGGAATAAAGATGAGCGTGGTACCCTAAAGGCTATACAAAGAAAACTATGCAGAATCCCATATGAGGGAGAAAATGTTAAATGTTAAGGGAAAAAAAAAAAAAGTGGTTACGAAGTGTTACAGAGTCAGAAAAAAAGTGAAATTCCATCTGGTTGAGGGGGCTAGTCTGGAGCCCATCAGGATGGTCTTTGAGGAGCTGGCATTTTGATGGGCAGAGGAAGGAAAAAGGAGGAAGTCGGGAGGCATGATCAAGGTGTGAACAACGACACAGAGATGGGTCCTGTCTGGGCAGCATCCGCTCACCTGGGTTAGCTCCCAAGTGCAGACTTTGCCTAAAGCACTTGACTACTAACCAGAAGGCTGGCGGTTCAAACCCACCAGCCACTCCTCGGAAGAAAGATGGGGCAGTCTACTTCCGTAGTGATACTGCCTCGGAAACCCAAGGAGGGGTCTCTATGAGTTGGGTCTGACTCGACGGCACGTAACAACAACAAATGTACATATTATTTTGGAGCCACCATTTCGACCACAATATGCCACGTTAACATTTAATAACCCCTATGTTCCTGGCCTCTTAGCAAACCCATCAGTGGCAGCCTCCAAGCTTGAAAGAGACAATGAGTACCCTCTAAACCACAAAGCAACAACAACATACTAAGTGGAGAAGAACTTGACTGGGTGCTGGTGGTTGTGTGCTTTCAAGTCGATTCTGACTCCTAGTGAGCCTATACGACACAGAAGAACTGCCCCATAGTACTTCCCAGGCTGTAAACTTTATGGGAGCAGATCACCAGGTCTACTGTCCTGTGGAGCCGCTGGTGGGTTTGAACCACTGACTTTTGGTTAGTAGCTGAGCACTTAACCATTGCACTACTAGGCCTCCTTTAACTGATGAGGAAGAGGATGAAAATGAGATTGTGGTAGGAAGCCCCTCCCCTTGGAAGAGTGCCCATTGCAGCTGATGGGATCAAGAATCCCGTCTGCTGTTCAGAAGGGCCCCCTGCTGAGACATCCCGATGAGACAGTCTTTGGGGAAAGCACAGGAAACTTACATTTTGCAGTGGCTTCTTTCTTTAAGCCCTACACCTCAGGCCCTGCCCACCCTGCCTGACTCCAGGATTCTGTGGAAAGGGGCGATGAACGCTCCCATTGTACCTGAGATAACCCAGGCCAGGCCTTATAGGAACTTTCCTTAAAAAAGCAACCAAATAGTTCTTTCTTTAAGGCCACAGGAGCTTCAAGGAGAACAGGGATAGGAGGGAGAGGAGTGAATGAAGTCATTTCACAATATTTATTTGCATATATTATAGAAGACATTTCAAACATACTAACCGTGAGAAACAGAAGGCTACTGTATCGAGTACATCCTGTATCCCTTAGAAACAAAATGTGTAAACATCTCAAATGCAGACATGGGTACAGATTCTAGACTGTGGAAATATAAATGCTACTATATATTGCTCAGAGGATTAAAAAGGAACGGGTGTGTGTAGGGCCGTGGAGGAGAGAAAATGGCTATGCTTTGTGGTTTAGAGGGTACTCATTGTCTCTTTCAAGCTTGGAGGCTGCCACTGATGGGTTTGCTAAGAGGCCAGGAACATAGGGGTTATTAAATGTTAACGTGGCATATTGTGGTCGAAATGGTGGCTCCAAAATAATATGTACATTTGTTGTTGTTACGTGCCGTCGAGTCAGACCCAACTCATAGCGATCCCTCCTTGGATTTCTAAGGCGGTATCACTACTGAAGTAGATTGCCCAACCTTCCTTCCGAGGAGTGGCT
>NW_006921840.1:3946617-3975158 GCF_000298275.1 Orycteropus afer afer | reverse complement strand
TGAACCGTTGCCTGGTACACTTTCAATTACAGGTAGTCTCTGACTTACGACAGGGTTACCTTATGAAGATACCATCATAAGTTGGTTCTAAGTCGGTTCCCACGTAAGTCGAATATCTTGCTGCCCTTTGTTATAATTGCCTTTTATTATCAGTATCTTTAAGGAGCTCTGGTGATGCAGTATTGCTTACAGTTTTGAATGGAGTGTATATTACTAATGATGTACAATAAAAAAAAAAGGTGGTTGTAAGTACAGTTTGTTGTAACTGAAATTCGTCAGAGACTACCACTAAGTACTAATTCATCTATTCATTCAAAAACGTTCATTAAGTACTTAGCGTGATAACAGTATCTGACATTTGTTGAACATGTATTAGGCACTAGGATGGTATTAAGAACTTTACACAGTTTTATTTAATCTTCCTGACCACCCTGTAATGCAGGCATTTTTTATTTTATTTTACAGATTGGGGAACTGAAAGATAGAGCAGTTAGGTAACTTGCTGGAGGTTACCTCACTAGGAAGTAGTGGTTCTGAGATTGGACCCCTGGCAGAGCCCTTGTTAACCATTAATCCTTAACAATTAAGCAAGATGGCCTCAAACACTTGAGAAATTGCCTTGGACTGGAACGAATGTGAAGCTTATTCAAAACATGTATTTATTGAAGGAACCTCACTGGCCATGCAGTATGAAGGAAGTGGCGTGGAACCAAATGTGTAAATAACGGTACAAATTAGTTTACCTTCCAGAAGCTTTACAGTTTGGATGTTTTTCTTCTATTCCGCTGAACACAGCAGACCTTTCAGTGGAGATTTAAACCGAATGCTCTTGATAATTAATTAAGCTGCTGAGAGTAGTTCTAGGAAAGCAGCTCTTTAGCATCCAGCCATGCAATCTGACATCTGAAACGCTGCCTTTGCTGTGACTCTTCTTATACAATTGCTGACATCACAAAAACCCTGAGGGGCTCCTTCCAGTCACCAGAGGTGCAAAACTGCCCTGGGCCAGGGAGCCTGTCTCCTCTGAGCATCAAAGCCACACAGATTCAGCAGCTGGGCGGGTGGTTTCCTCTGCTCTCTACCTGCCTGGCAGGCCTGGACTCCTGCTGCATGTGTGCAAGCCAGCGTGAGCCTTGGCCCTCTCTTAGGAAATCCAGATTTTTGGATTTACATCCAATCTGACAAGAAAGGAGTTTTTTAAAACAATTACCAGGGAGATGAATTCTCTTCAACCCTACGCTGGAGTGAAATCTGGAAAAGCCAGCTCGGAGCTTCTGAAGAAGCTGTTGCAGAGTATTTGACTAGTAGATCCTGAAGTATTAAAGGGCCATTGAGAGGGATAGGGAGGCTTGTTGTTGTTGTTGTTATGTGTCCCAACTCATAGTGACCCCCCCCCCCATTGGATTTCCGAGATCATATCACTACGAAGTAGATTGCTCAACCTTCCTTCTGAGGAGTAGCTGGTGGGTTTGAACCTCCAGCCTTCTGGTTAGCATTCAAGTGCCTTAGGCACTACACTACCAGAGCTTGGGAGGCCTTTAAAATTATCTGTGTGTGAAACCAAAATAATGGATCTTTGCTGTAGAGAAATAAGAAAATATAGGTAACTTGCTGCCATTGAGTCGATTCTGACTCATAGCAACCCCCACTGGGTTTTTGAGGTGGTAAGTCTTTATGGAAGTAGATTGCCCCATCTTCCTTCCATGGAGCAGCTGGTGAGTTTGAACCTTCAGCCTTATTGTTACCAGTCAAATGCCTTAGGCACTGCACCACCAGAGCTCCTTGAAAATATAGGTAAGAACATTCAAATGCCCACTGAGACAATGCTCAGTGTCATGGGCTATCAAGAGAGATGCAATTCAAAACCATGATGAGATACCATTTCACTCCTAATAGGATGACTAAGATGGTGGGGATGGGGGGAATGAAACCAGAGAATAACAGATTTCGGTGAGGATGTGGGGAAACTGGAACCCTTACCCATTGCTGGTGGGAATGCAAATGGTATAGCTGTTGTGGGAAATGGTGTGGTGGTGGCTCAAAAAACTAAAAGTACAACTACTGTATGACCTAGCAATCCCAATTCTAAGTAAAAGTGAAAGACTTGATGGCAGAGACTTGTATACCAATGTTCATTGCAGCCCTATTCACAGTAGCCAAAAGGTGGAAACAGCCTAAATGCCTATTGACAGATGAATGGATAAACAGAATGTGGTACATACATGCAGTGGACTACTACTCAGGCAGTAGGAGAAATGAACTCTTGATACATGTTACAATATGGATGGAGCTATAAGACATTATGCTGAGTGAAATAAAATAAGTCACAGAAGGACAAATATTGTATGACCTCACTTCCATTAAAAAATTTAGAGAACAAAGTTTATTAATGGTTACCAGGAGCAGGAAGGAGGAGGAAAATGGAGGTTAATGGTGATGGAAATATGTTATTTAAGGGTAGGGTTCCACAGCTGATTATTTTAAGTATTTTCAATAAGTTGTACACCTGTAAAAAGTTGAATTTATAATGCCAAAAAAAAGTATCTACTGAAGCTGCCTATGTACAACCAAATACCTCATGGGATTGGCCTTCTTGGTTTGGAGGTTTAGGGTCACAGTTTCATGGGATGTCCCAATTAACTCTAATAACAAGTTTAGTATTTCTGTTCTACCTCCTAATTTGATGCCTAGTGTCTTAAAGTTTGCAAGTGGCCATCCATGGCACAGCAATTAGTGTCTATATGCCTGGAACGTCAGAGGAAGGAGAGTCGGGAATAGGAGGAGGATGGAGGATGGGTGCCTGATCACCTCTGTGCACAACTGTCTCCTTTACCACATGACGAGAAGAGTTGGATTGTGAAATGTTCCTGAACATTTTGATCAAAGATTCTATAGAAGAATCCTGATCAAAAGGGAGAAAATGCAGTACAAAATTTTCAAATTCTCATGGACTCCAGATTTTCTGGAGCCACGAAGGTTGGATGAACTCCTGAAACTATTGCCCTGAGATAATCTTTAAACCTCAAACCAAAAATAGCCCCTGAAGTCTTCTTAAAACCAAACAGTAGTGCAGCTTCACTAGTCAGAAAGCTCTGCCTTGAGCATCGTGCTCTTTGAAGAACCATTCATGTAGGATGAAAGTGACAACGGCAAGTCAACGTATTGAATAGGCACCTTAAACCAAAAACCAAACTCAGTGCCATCGAGTCGATTCTGACTCATAACGACCCCCTTTGGGTTTCTGAGGCAGTAAATATTTACAGAAGTAGATTGCCCAATCTTCTTTCCGTGGAGTGGATGGTGGGTTCGAACCACCAACCTTCTAGTTAGCAGTTAAATGCCTCAGGCACTATGCCACCAGAGCTCCTTAGATTGGCATCTTAGGGGGCAGTGAATTTATGTTACTCGGGGAGGAACAACTCAGAAAAGGACAATGGTTACACAATTCAAAGAACGTAGTCAGTGTCACTGAGTTGTACATGTAGAAACTGGGGGGGGGGGGGGGGAAGAAAATAAAATATAGGGAGAGGGGGGGGGGGGGGGGGGAGAAAAAAAGGGGGGGGGGGAAGAAAATAAAATATAGGGAGAGAAAAATAAACCCACTCATAGTATTCTGTTTTGCTTGGACACTAAATCCTCTTTTTAAATCTGGTGGTGAAACGAGGTAAAGAAACCACCTAGGCAAAAGTTGGGAGCTCTGGTAGTGTAGTGCCTAAGGTACTTGACTGCTAACCAGAAGGTTGGCAGTTCAAACCCACCAGTCACTCCTCATAAGGAAGGTTGGGCAATCTATGTCCGTAGTGATATCGCCTCGGAAATCCAAGGAGGGGTCGCTGTGAGTCGGGGCCGACTCAACGGCACATAACAACAACAGGCAAAAGTTGCTCCAACCTTGAGTTTCCCACTTACAATGATTAGGGATGGTAACTTGTCAATACCTCTCTCCTTGACAAAACTGCTAACACCATTAGCAATCGAAGAAAGTAAAATTAAACTGGGTCCAGGCTTGCAGGAATGAAGTTGTGCCTGAGATGGCGAGGCTTATTTTCTTGGCCCATCGCTAGCATACCTGACCACTCTGCTGCTGCTGATCATGGCAGGAGCCAAGCGATACCTCCGTCAAGAATTGTCTATTTGCTTTCTTTCCCAGACACCAAATGGATTGCTTTTGACCCCGAGTCCACTGCTATCCAGCATACATTTCTGGAGCAGCCTTAGTCCAGTTGCTCCGCTGAGTCCTGCCAGGCTGCAAGGGCCAAACACGCTGTTCCAGGTGAGCATTTGGACACGAACCCTTTTAAATACAGAACTTCTAAGGAATTTCCTCCCCTATAAGTCCTGCAGAGTAACAATGAGCTTTGCCCTATGTTTGCTTGAGGTGTTAAGTTTCCAAAGGAAATTCACCTTAATGGGGTTGGTACACCATTCAGTGGCAGAAATTGTCATTGAAGGATGAATGGCTTACTCATGTTAGGTAAATGGAACAATTACGTAGTTCTCGAAGGGTTTTGGATAAGGCAAAACTTTAAAAATTATTTTTTCTAAAAGCTCATTAAAGATTTTGAAATATTAACATCACTTGAAAGAAACTAAAAAAGGAAGTAGTGAATGATTTCTTCATACTGTGAGAGGAAAGGTATCTGCTTAAGTCCATGAATCAGTCAAGTGCCCCTTCTTCCATAATAAACCCCAAGCATCCAGGATATTGGGTTAAAAAACAATCCAGGTCAGCTGCTTTACCTTGCAGAGCTCCCTGGGCCAGGTGGGTGCATCCATACATGTTCACTGTTCATGCACACACTAGAATCTTGCAATGGCATCACTTGTTGTCATGTGGAAATGGTATTTCCTCTTTGGAACCCAAAAAGGTTCATCTGGCAAGCCCCCCCACACACACACTAAACTGTGGACCCCAAACTCCAAACCAAACTCACTGTCATTGAGCTGATTCTGACTCACAGCGACCCCACTGGGTTTCCAAGGTGTAAATTTTTACTGCTAATCTTTTTTCCATGGAGCAGTTACTGGATTTGAACCACTGATCTTTGGGTTAGCAGCCAGATTCCTTAACCTTGACCAAACTGTCGACCCCAAGAGCTTGGAAGTACATCTTATTCAATGTCGTGTCCCCCAGTGTCTAGCACATATCTTGGCACATTAAGTGATGCTCAGTAGTTACTGTTAACTGATTAAATCAATACTAAGAATTCCCTGGAGATGTCTTAAGAAAGGCATTAAAAACATCTGCTCACCATGCTTTTCTGAGCAGGTCACTTTCCTCGTCTAGGTTATTATTTACCGAGTATCAACTCTGGGCCAGGAGCTCGGCATGCTGGGATTTAGGGTCTCCTTGGAAGAAGGGTGGAGATAAAGAAGTTTTGATGGCTATCTTGCTTCTTTGGTTTCCTAAAGAGGTTGGGATAGGGTGTCATGATGTGACTGTATCCCTGGGGTAATTAGGTTTCTTTCTCTTGGCCTACATTCCCATTGCAAAAAACTGAGCTGTGGTCATGCACAGCCCACATGTTGATTCTTAACCATTTGATCTCAGGCAGGGAAACCAAAACTAGAAACAGCTGAGCAAAAAGCAGTGAGCAGATGTAGTATTGGGAAAGTTTTAGGCTAGGAATTAGTGATCTTTTGGTGGAGAACTAAAAGACTTCATTTCCTGAAGGCCTCAAGATTGAAGCAGCCGTATTCTAGTATTGGTCCTCAGGTAGTACAGATGGTCGCGCGCCAGACTAGTAACTGGAAAGTTGGCAGTTCTGACCTACTTGGAAGTAAGCCGTGGTGAGCTGCTTCTGAAAGGTCACACAGCTTGAAAACCCTATGAAGCTGTTCTAATGGGGTCACCATGAATCACAATTGAAATAGAGCAGAAAGGAGTTGTATGCCAACCGTAAGCTGCATGGAGGGTAAGGACAGCAATACTAACTCTAATCCTAGCATCTAACACTGGGCCTGATGGATGGTAGGTATTTGAATAACGAATGGCGTCTCACTTCCCTCCTTTCTGGGAATTCGGCATCTGATTGGTGGAGTGCTTGGTGAGATTTGAGAACCATTGGTTAGGAGTTCTTTGGGTTCCCTTGCTTTCTATACTAACTTTTTCCAGAGTTGAGAAATAATCCCCAAAGTAAAAAGGTTCATGTCCACAGTGATCCCAAACATTTGAATGCAGTGGAGACCAGAGACTCTCAGTTATTGTCCAATAGCGCCAGTCACCTGAAGGATGCGTTGAAGTACCGATTGCCAGACTCTACTCCCAGAGTTTCGGAATGTTGAGAATTTATTTTAATTCAACAAACTCAGGTCTAGGCTGGGGCCTGGTGGTAGCATTTCTTTCTAGTTCCTTCGTGCTACTGCTGGTGGTAGTCCAAGAACTGTACTTTGAGAACCACTGCAGACCACCTGCAGAAGTGATTCCCACATTTAAAGGCTACCTACTCAGAATTTAAATTATATTTTCACCAAATGGCCTGTCCTCTCCTGGAGCCATTCAAAATATACCTGAATAAAAAGTACAGTCCTTCCTGAACGGCTGACACGTGGCTTGGCCAGGGCCCTTCTTTGGTGGTTGGATCCATGAGACTAAGGAAAGCAATTTCATACCTTTAAATACAGTATTACTCTTACTATGAAAAGAGCAGTTGAGTGTGATAAAAGTGGAAAGCAGCAATTTTGAAAGTGGAAAGCATGGTAAAAGGAGTTAATACTTTCTCATTTTTAAAACTAGACATTACAAATTGTGACTATTCAAAATCTTGATTACTATCAACAGTGCCCCTTTTTATACTAATGAAAATATTTTTTTCAAAGTAAGTAACAGTCCTCTTTCACATATGCTCTACATGTGCTGGAGAAGGAAAAAACGTAAGATTTGATCGACAGTAAATTTTAAACGATGTTGGCAAGATTCCTGTTGTGATTGTGATCACTGGCAGTGATTGTTGACAGAGCTGAAGCGTTTTTGCGGAAGTGATCCCTGATACGATTATCAGTCCAAGTGAGAGCGGACACTGAAGAGCGAGAAGGAGGGAGACGACCTCAGCTTTTCCAAAAGCGGTCTGCTCTGTTGGCGAGACCTGTTTCAGAACAGAGAGAGGTGCTGGAGACCTTTGTGCTCTTGTAGATCGAGAACATTTACCACATAAAAGGGAATCCTGTCTCAGCTGGACGGCTTGGCAGACTGAGCTTGTTCCACCAGAGCTGTTGAAATAGACTTTGAACAAACGGGGAGCATGCTTCGTAGGTCCAAACACATCTTGAAACAAAGCAGAGCCCATTATGTTTTCAGTTGAGAACGATTTCTGTACTTTTTATTTCAACAAATGTAAACCCAGCAAATATTTGTGATGATCTGAGACAGGGATGTAGGGGATATTCGATGTATGAGTAATAGATGGTAAAGGAAGTGCTGCAGGAAGCTAACAGGAGCTGGGCAAAGGCTCCGAAGGGTGTCAGTCAGCTGGGGCGGAGCACGGTGTCAGCTGAGGACCGCATGATCTGGGTGTGAAGGTCCATAGCCTCTCAGCAAGGGACTCGATCAGGCTGCAAAAGCAGGTGTGGGCCTTGCATGGCATGCTCACGGGTTTGCATTTTAATCTGTAGTTAAGTCAGCCCAACCAAAGGCCTTTTAAAGCTAGGGGTGGTCTGATGAACTCACTATTTTATAAAGAAATCACTGATAGCAGTGTGGAGGGACTGAAGAGAAAATGTAAGGGGCAGGAAGATAGGAGGAAATTTATTACACTACTCCAAATACCAGGAAGAATCATCTTTTAGATGAGAACAGTGGAAACAGGGAGAGACTTCGAGGACGTTTCAGAGGTAATATTGAGAGGCAGTCTTTTAGTTGGACTTGCGGATTAAGTAGGTAGTGAAAACTAGGATGAGGCAAACTGTCTAGGCACTAGACATGTAACAGTTCCTGAGATAACTTGAAAACTGCGAAAATGTATTTACTTGTTTTACAAATATTTTCTGTAGTTCTAACCTATGCCAGCTTCTGGAGTTTGGTATTTAATGTTTAGGTGAAGTTTAATATTTAACTCATCTGGATGAAATATGAATTAAGCCAGAAGACAGCCTAGGAGGTCATTTTGACACACATCATACTAGACAAGGACAATCTAGTGTTGCGTAGCTGTGTACTAGAAGTAAGCCCTGAATTATTTGTGTACAGCTGGGAGTACAGCTGATATGTTTGTTTTCAGATCTGAAACTTGTAATCAAAGCATATACTTTCATCCTATTATTTATCATCTTAATTACAAACAATGAAGACATTTTATTGAGTGCTGCTGTTGGTGACTTTGATATGATCGATCATTTCAATTAGAAAGAACAATTTCTCAGCTTCAAAATAAAGATGATCTTTCTTCTTAATCTTTCAAGATGAAAACATCCCTCTGGAAAACCAATGGTAAATTTCAAAATATAATATTAGAAATAACTGACATGTGAATAATCAATTTATCTTCAAAATTCATTTTTTTCTTAGTATTTAAGGAAATCAGCATTCTAACTAAGTGGCTTGGAGCCTCTTTTCCTATAGTGTTGTTAGAACATTCTTTAGTGACGACAAAGCACGTTCTTTTCTACTAGCCTACCCTTATGAAGTGATTCAGGGTATTTTCTGGGTCTTATCCTGCTTGCATCTTGTAGTCTTGGTCTCATTCTCACCTTCTAGTTACTTATTCTGTAAAAGGGATTGGCAACTGGCCTCCATCACAAGGGTGATGGAAGAACTGATCTACTCTGATGTGTCTAGGAATGTGAAGAACTAAATTCCTCCAAATAGAGTTTGCAACAATTATTTGAACTCTTTGATTCCCTACAGTTCCCAACACTGCTGAACGGCCACATGCCAGTGCCAATCCCCAGTCTGGACAGAGCTGCTTCTCCAGTACTGCTTTCTTCCAGCTCTCAGAAATCCTGATGACGTCTGGCCGCAATTAAGGACTCATTAACGAGGAAACAAATTTGTCCCCATGGACTAGTTTACCTGTGTCATGAGAAGGACATTGTGAAACTGTTAATTTGGTTTGCACTTTTCATAACATGGATAGTCTAGATTTATGTTAGCATTTTTAAAACTGTTTTTTTTATATTCAAGTATATATGAAAATCTGTTTTGCATTAAATGAATTTTAATGTTTGTTTTCTTTTTAATATCCTCTTAGCTCTTAAGTGTTGAACACTGTTGACAGTGAGGAACATTTCTTAATGGATTTCAGTGTAACTAATAAGGATGTGAAGCTTGTTTTCCCTTTAATCTGCATATGCTGAACTGTGCTTATAGACACTATAACCAGCTGTGCCTTCCTTCGCAGTTAGTTTTATGTAAATGATTTATATATTTTTTAGTATTAAGAGAAAATGTTTGAAAGACAAAAATTAGTATCAAACAACTCTCTAGTAGAACATTATTTTTCACAAGTAGGCAATATGAAAGCATATTCATATTACTTTTTCTTTTGTGCTTTCAATTATATAAGAATTGCCTTAGAACCTCTTTTGGACTAGAATTCAGTAAATGTAATGTCCAAGTGATGTTTTTATAAGAGCAAACTAAGCCATATTTAGACAATAAACACTCATAAAAGTAAATGTTCTAAGTGCTTTTTTTTTTTTTTTTTTAATAAATTCTGAAAGGCTAGCCTCCTGGCTGTTTACAGCATCTTTTATACTCCTCCCAAGCAAAAATCTGAGATGGAAAAGCTACATTAAGTCCATTCATCCATGCTCCTAGACTGCTTCTTTGGTTAACATGTTCTTATTGCAAATAACTAGGCCTAGTACTCCCAGTTTTCCATAAAGAATTACACCCTTTGATATACTTACTGTGTCAACCCTGGAATCATTGTTAACATTGAAAGAGCTAATGCTTTAGAGAAAGCTCAACTGGTAATGAATACAAGCAAGCAAGAAACAACTTTCCAACATCAGCTACCAATTTAACATTGAGTTCCTCCAGGTGTATAGATATCGCTTGTGGAAATTAAGAAGTTCTGGTGGTGCAGTGGCCAAGGCATTCGACTGCTACCAGAAAGGTTGGTGGTTTGAGCCCACCAGCTCCACAGGAGAAAGATGAGGCAATCTGTGTCCATAAAGATTTGCAGCCTTGAAAACCCTGTGGGGCAGTTCTGCTCTGTCATGGATGGTCACTGTGATTTGGAATCAACTTGATGGCAGTGGGTTTGGTCTGGGTTTGTGGAAATTGAAAACATCAAGGTAGGACACTCTGCTTTATGTATTTATTATTAAATTTATGGTGGAGATGAAGGAAATCTGATTTTGAAAAGAAAATTCTTCAGGAACCTTGTGGAACTAAACTGGCTGATTGATTATATAACATTTTGGCATATTCTGCAGTCAAGTAAGTGATATTAGAAACAATTTCTCATCCTTCAGAAAATCGGCAGGCCCTACTCTCTAAAGGCATTGTTCTGTACATGAAGCAGGAAGGTTTAATGTAAGAAAGCTGGAAAGTGCCCAGAGCTTTAAATTCAAAATTACACCAACCACTTGCCATCGAGTTGCCTCTGACCATGGAAACCGCATGTGTGTCAGAGTAGAACGGGGATCCACTGGGTTTTCAAAGGCTGATTTTTTTCAGAAGTAGATTGCATGCATTTATTCCAAGGCACTTCAGGGTAGAATCAAAGTTCCAACCTTCCTGTTAGCAGCTGAGTGTGTTAATTATCTGCACCAACCAGGGACACCTAATTTCAAGATTAGGTTATGTAAAATCCTTAACTAACTACAAGTAATATAAGCCAATTTGAAATGTGGCTAAATGATTGAATTTTCAAACTAAAATTTTGTTATAATGTGTGCAGAGTCTAGTATTTTCCATTGGAAATGAACATCTGTGTGTGAGGGACTATGTAGTCTTTACTGAGGGAAAACATCCAAAAGGTCTAATATGCATCTTTGACTATATAATGGGACCATTTCCAGCATTCACAGACACTACTGTCACCCCCTCAGAGGCTCAGGGTAATTCTATGCTAAAATAAAAGACGTGGGTCCAGGGAACTAATATTCACCACACACAAAATGTTAGAGCTAGAAGAGGCCTTCGAGAATAATTTCAACCACCTGTTTACAGATGAAGACGTGTGCACAGGAAAAGCTGGGCTGTACTAATTGAGGCTAGAAGAATGGTTGTTGATCAGTCTAGTTCTGTTTCTGGTGCCTAGCTATAGGTAAGATTGGCCTGAAACTGTATGTTAGGAAGAAAAATCAGGGCGATATACAGCATTTTTTTTTTTTTTCCAGATAAAAGAACACATCTAAAATGTAAGATTCTTTGACAGAAGCTACAAAGTTATTGTATAATAATCTCCTCCAAAAATACTTTCCGTATCATTTTTAAATGCAAATGCTGACTGGAAATACTCAAATGACTATAAATCTGATTGTTTATTCTTTCTCCAAATACTGTGAATAAATGTATACTCTGTACATTTATTAGAAATGGAAATATATAATTTTTGATGGAGAACTGGAGGTATTGAATTATAACCCTGTTATCTCTGCCCGTTCTTTTTTTTTAATGGAAGTCTTTTAGTCAGAAAATAGGTTCCAAAAAAAACATTAAATAACTTTCTCTTTTTTCTTTTTATATGTCTACTTGATCAGTGTTAAACTGTTTTGGCTAAAGTTTTATAAACTGTAATCTGAACATTGGTCTCTTTGTACACATCATCTTTTCTATGACTGCAAATCTCTACTCACTTTCATATGTATCATTTTTATTGTTATTTTTGTTCAATAAATACTTTGTGATTAAAAGGCTTAAGGATCCAGTGGATTGGTTCCTTTTAATTTACTTGGGATAATGCAAATTCATTTTCCCACACAGGGCACAAGTTAGAAAAGGAGTCATCTACCCTTAAATATGGCCTATCAAAGCATGTAGATAATCTTTACACAAAGAGATCTAAGAAATGTAATTATTGAGAGTGACTTGGGCAGAAGGGAATGGATTTGTAAACTAGCTTCCTGATCTTTTAAATTTTAAGTTTTATCAGTCGCTCTATACTAAGATGGAGGCAGTGAGAAGGGAAAAACCAAATTACCATTTATTCTTTTGGCCACTTTGTTGAATGTGATAAAGGTTATTACCCAAAATGGTCTCACCACCTCCAGGGTGACCTGGCTATGGTTGTCATGGATGAGCTCAATGCTCTTTTCATCTCTAGTTTGATATAGGGAGGTATGTATGAATGTGTGTGTGTGTGTGTGTTTGCGTGCACGCATGTGCGTGTATATGTGGGAGGGAAGAAGCAAAGAGATTACTGGAGGTCCTGAAACAAAATGCTCAGCTTCAGAATTCATGTCCCAGAAGATCATGGAAAACCTAGAGCAGCATACAGTAGTATACCATATTTGCAGGTAGTGGTGGGCATTTTTTGAAGAAACATTTGAAAACCAACTACTTTCCAGATACCATTTTGAATTTGGGGAATGGAAACCTGGTCCCTGTTCTCAAGAAGGTAAGAAGACCTTTTTGTACATGAGTTCAACTAAGCCAGTGATAAAATGTCCTTTTACACTTCAGTGTTCACAGGCATCTCTCCCCCATGCCCACACACTCTTTGGTGGTTATCTGGATTATATATCCCTACCTTCAGGATGAAGCTCTGGTGGCATAGTGCCTAAAGCACTTGACTGCTAACCAGAAGGCTAGTGGTTCAAACCCACCAGCCACTCCTCGGAAGGAAGTAAGATGGGGCAACCTACTTCCGTAGTGATACTGCCTTGGAAACCCAAGGGGGGTCACTATGAGTCAGGTCCGACTCGATGGCACATAACAACAACCTTCAGGATTGGCATTGAAGAATACACTATGTCCAATTACCCACTCTGAGATGAGTCAGCTCTCTGAGACCCATTTTTATTCACTACTTCATCACTAAACCCAAAACCCATCGCTGGTGAGTCAGTGCCGACTCACAGCAACCCTACAGAACAAACCAGAGTACAACTGTCCCGCAGAGTTTCCGAGGCTCTTTAAGGAAACAGACTGCCACGTCTTTATCCTGTGGTGTGGCTGGTGAGTTTGAATCGCCAACCTTCTGTTAACAGCTGAGTATTTAACCAGCATTACTACCAGTGCTTATTTCATCATTAGGTGCCATAATTTCAGTTAATAACAGCAACCATTTTTTAAAAAACTGCTTACTATATACAAAGCATTGTTCTATGTATATTACATGGATTACTTTATTCAGTCTTCCCAACAACCCTATTATATATCCCATTTTAGACAAGGAAATTGAGGCCCACAGTGGTCAAGTAACTTCAAAAGATCACAGCACTAGCCAGGTTACAAACCCAACACTTTGATTCTAGAGGCCCTGATCTTAACCTATAACAGCTTAAAAGAATTTAAACTGGCACATAGTACATATAAATCTCAAAATACATTGTTTGCCACTAACATTTTCTGGAACAGCAGATTTTCAATCATTGTAGAGCTGGCCCCACTTAAATTCTCCAGGACTAACTTTATTCCTAGTTCCACTCCCCCCACTGTGTGTGTGTGTGTGTGTGTGTACGTGCACAGAACTGTTTGACTGTAGGTTGGTTCACAAGTTTCTAAAGAGTCACCATTTTAGCCTGCTAGGAAGAAAAAGTTCTTTTTTAACACCAAATTTTGATTGCTGTATCTGTCAGTAGTTCATTCAGAGAAAAGAGACAAGTCCACTTCAGTATTACATAACTGATAAGGATTACTTATCACTCGGACTGCTTCATGCATGTGTGTTTTAATTCAGTCAACAAGTACAAAGGCAGTCAAATAACAGGTTATCTAACCCAGCCTGGTGGTATAGTTGGGGTGTGGAAAGTGGGTCAAGGAAGGCTTTCTGGAAGAAATATTAATTAAATTGAGACCTGAAGATTAAGAGTAGCAAAGAAAAGGAAGACAGAAGAAAAGAGTGCTCTCAGCAGAAGAAAGGAAATTTCAGATTTCAGGTTCAGGTAAGACAGAATGCATATGAGGAACTCAAAGATCAGTATGGTTAATTTACCCACACTGAGCACAAAGCCTTATAGGTCATCATCAGATGAGACAGAAATGTAGAAACCAGTAGCCTCATACAAGTTGCCGCTGAGTCAATTCCAACTCATAGCAACCCTACAAGACAAAGTAGAACTGCCCCTAGGCTTTCTAAGGCTGCAGAATCTTTATGAAAGCAGATTGCCACATCTTTCTCCTATGGTGTGTCTGGTAGGTTCAAACTGCCAACCTTCTGGTTAGCAGCCAAGCACTTAACCGTTTGTGCTACCAGGACTTCTTAGAAACTGGTAGCAAGAAAGTCTAATTCTACATTCAAAGCAGAGGAGGGAACTTCTAAATCACCAGAAGTCATGAAGGGGTTGAGAGACCGACTCTGTGAAAAACACAATGACAGAATTGGGTTCTGAAAACAATGTTTTGCTGATTTCTTTTTTTAAAAAAAAGAGTATATGCACCCCATCTAGAAATGAGCTACATGGCCCACAACAACGCCTCAGGCCTTTCATCACTTGACCACCTCAGCCTCACACATCCATAGCTGAGGAAATGACAACATGAAGAGGATAATGCCTATGAGCTATTCTGGCTCTAAAATGTGGAACCATTGTCAGTGCAGCTGGAGAAATGGCTAAAGCTTTTGCAGCCATATTTTTACTAGAACTCTAAGAACTCTAAAAGAGTTTGCTGCCCAAGTCCCCAGGCTATACTCACTGAAATTCCATGCCAGAACCAAAGCCCACTGCAACCATCCTCTTTTAAGCACACAAGACTGTTGGTGGTAGATGCTAAGTTTTCCTCACATAAAAAGTGCTGTCATCATCCAGATGGTCATTGGCTCCTTCTTCATGCTCACCTTCATGATCTGTCTCAGGTATCTCTGCATCACTACGGCAGTAGGGACTCAGGTGGAAGAAAGTGAGCAGCCATTGTAATTCCTACTCACAGTCTGTGTGTTTTTTCTCCCTCTGTTCCCTCCTCACACACGCACAGCTAGCCCTCACACCACTCTGCTCAATAGAGGCTTAGTTCTCAGGCTCTGAACTAAAGTGGTAATCACCAAGATGTGCTCATTTTTTCCAGTAAGCTGAATTCCCCCACTTCTCATGGGGAGAAGCCACCAATGAGGAGTGTTTCCCATCTGAGATTAAAATTTTATGTTATTTTCTAATTAAAGTATCTTTATATTCAGTTACTTGGTTACACTTGTTTTAATCTTTTAATAGAAAATTGGTGACTTCACTGGTCTTTTCTGGGTCAGTGATTACTAACTTCAGCTAGGACTGTTGTTGTTGTTATGTGCCATCGACTCGGCCCAGACTCATAACGACCCCTCCTTGGGTTTCTGAGGCATTATCACTACGGAAGTAGACTACCCAACCTTCCTTCTGAGGAGTGGCTGGTGGGTTTGAACCGCCAGCCTTCTGATAGCAGTCAAGTGCTTTAGGCACTATGCTACCAGAGCTCCTAACGGTAGCTAAATCCCTGCTAAGGCATTTGACTGCTAATCAGAAGGCTGGCAGTTCAAACCCACCAGCCACTCCTCAGAAGGAAGACTGGGCAATCTACTTCTGTAGAGATGCTGCCTCGGAAACCCAAGGAGGGGTCACTGAGTTGGGACTAACTTGATAGCAGTGAGTGAGTTATTTAAAGCCAGAATATTTTAATATTATATAATAAGCCCTAGTTTTGGACTGAACAAGAGGGGAAAACAGTAGCTTTTCCTTGGTTCTCAAGTAATATATTGAAATCTTTGGAGATTTCAAGTGTGGAGCAAAGAGAAGTGTGCAAATTCCCCAGCAGCCTGCTCAAAAGTTGGTGTTTTCATTTAACATTTTGATATAAATTAACTTGTCAATTTAAAAGAGAGAAATAATTGCTTTAAGAAACTAGATTAGAATGTTGAAAAACAAAATAAAACCACTGACATTAATAATAATATATTCAAAGGGATTATATTTGGGGGTAAATCGTTCAATGGCCCTGAGTGCATAAGATAGGTTATTTTAACATGTTAATAAGTGGTCTTTCAAACCTAAGCTACTAAAAGCACCAAATAGAAGACAGCCACCTCTAAACACCTTGACTGATGCATTTAATGTGTGTTAACACCACCATATGGAAAGAAAACAAAAAAAGTCACCTTTAGGAACCCTGTCAGTTTAAGATAAAATCTAACTGTTCAAGGTTCAAAACTTCTGAGGTTCAGTTCTCTTTACTACATGCAAAACGTTTGTCTGCTTACTAAACTCTTCAATAAAATGAAGAAGCATTCCTAAGACTTCCCAGGAAGCAGAATCCGGAGCTCTAGTAGTGTAGTGCCTAAGGCAATGACTGCCAACCAGAAGGCGGGCGGTTCAAACCCACCAGTCACTCCTCAGCAGGAGGGTCGGGCAATCTACTTCTGTAGTGATACCGCCTCAGAAAGCCAAGGAGGGGTTGCTATGAGTCAAGTCTGACTCAATGGCACATAACAACAACAACAACAACTAGATATACGCAAGAATCAAACTTACAGATAACTATGTCAAATTGGTAACAAATCAACCACACACACACACACACACACACACAGACACATGATCAATCTAGTACTTTATAACTAAGACTGCCATCCTATAAAATCAGAGCAGAGAAATAAAACAGAAGGCTATCACAAATATAATTAGGTATTACTATTGGCACAATGAGACTTCATTATTTAAGAATGAGATCAATAAAAATAAATGATCCCACTCTGCACAGCCTTCTTCCCCAAAAGACCTGTGACTCAACAAAACCAGATTTTAACAACATGGAGATTTTGTTATTGCAAATTTCAAAACAAAATGGAGGAATTTCCACATATTTATAACTTTCAAAGTACAATATTAATACATGTCTGTCAGTTAGAAATAACAGCAGTTTGTTAGGCTACAGGTTTAACATAAAACCAATTTACAAATGTGAAAACCAGTAGTGGTCCAATATTTACCATCACACATGAATCTGTTTCTTCCAGAAAATTCCTTTTTAAAAATCTAAATTTCAGAATCATGAAATATTAAAATAACACCCCCAAACATGCCACAATCACTATTCACAAATAAAGTTAAGATGAAATATACAAAAATTCACTTAACACTGTTAAATAACAATAATAAACTACAAGATTTCCTGAACAGAAATGGTGGGACCCCTGAATGTTTTACAGTGAATGTCAGGAAAAAAAAATTAAGTTATGACTATTTTCATGATATATAAGCCAAAAATTTACATTACCAATTCAAAATATACCAATTAAGATTTATAGTCTGTAAGATACACTAAACAAATAGTCCTTAAAAGTGAACACAAATGCTTAAAACACTGTTAGTAACACCAAGGTGTGGTTATGATGTTCAAAAAGATGCAAAATCAAAACTGTAATATTTCCTATCTCTGGTAATCAGATAATACCTACAATCCTTAAAACAACTGTTTAAGTTCTCGTTTTTCTTACTGTAGTTTATCATGGCTCATTTCAAAGACACAGTACGGCTTTCAGTTGATTCCAAGTGAATGTTATTAAAACATACAAACAAATACACAGAGCTCTTAAATGAAATACATCGTTGCCCAAGGAAATATCCTTCCTAATAAAAGAAATGTATTAAAAACAAAGAAATAAGAGCAAGACCTTTCATGTTTTGCTGGACTTGTTTGGTTTAGTTTTAAGTGAATTAAAGCACAATGTAAAATTAGTTAAGTGTATTAGTATACAAATATCCAGTAATATGCAGTAGATATTTCTAAAATCTAAAAAATCTGACAAGCTGGACTATGTGAAGAATGCGGCATCAGGATTGGAGGAAGCTTCATTAATAACCTGTGATATGCAGATGACACAACCTTGCTTGCTGAAAGTAGAGACGACTTGAAGCACTTATTGATGAAGATCAAAGACTTCAGCCTTCAGTATGGATTACACCATAACATAAGGAATACAAAAATCCTCACGACTGGACTGATAAGCAGTATCATGATAAATGGAGAAAAGATTGAAGTTGTCAAGGATTTCATTTTATGTGGATTCACAATCAAGGCCCACCGATGCAGCAGTCAAGAAATTAAACGACCTACTGCTCAGGCAAATCTGCTACAAAAGACCTCTTTAAAGTGTTAAAAAGCAAAGATGTCACTTTGAGGACTAAGGTGCACCTACCCAGCCATGGTATCTTCAATTGCCTCATATGCATGCAAAAGCTTGACAATGAATAAGGAAGACCGAAGCAGAATTGATACCTTTGAATTACTGTGTTGGTGAAGAATATTGAACATACCATGGACTGCCAGAAGAACAGACAGATCTGTCTTGGAAGTATAATCAGAATGTTCCTTAGACGTGAGGATGGCGAGACTCTGTCTCATGTATTTTGCACATGTTATCAGGAGACCAGTCCCTGGAGAAAGACACCATGCTTGGTACAGATGAGGGTCAGTGAAAAAAGAAGACCCTCAACGAGATGGGCTCCAACACAGCAACGACTGTGAGGACGGCACAGGACCGGGCAGGGTTTCGTTCTGTTTACATCATAAGGTCACTGTGATCAGAACCAACTCAATGGCCCTACAAACAACAATTTCTAAAATGAAGAATAGATAAAAATTTTAAATTGTGGTGCTTTAATTACTGGTGTTGAATGTGAGATCCCCAAGATGTCCGGTATTCACTCGCTTGAATCGACTTCTGCATCACATGCTTTCCTAAACATAATGTGCTTATCAATCTCTTAGCTACTCTATTTGCCAATGTTCAACAGGAAACTATATAGCGTGAACATGAGAGTGTTCAAGACAGCTCACTTATTTTACTGTTAAGCAAAGCTAAATTTACATTCCAGGAAACACTGCAGTTTAATTATAAAAACAAACAAAAAATGCAGCAGTAAAACAATTTGTGAGGAGAAACAGATGCATTCACATATAATAAAGCCACTGCAACTTCTCCAGGCTTTCAACTGTTGTGTTAAATAAACAGACAGCAGTTATTTAGCAGCAATGATTCCACAATAAATAATGCACTGTGTTTCTCAGTCCTGCACAAAAATTGCAGCTACAGTTACATGAACAGCTGTAACCTACTGGCTCTAATGGCAGAGAAGACCTTAAAACCAACTGTACAAAAAAATTGTCACACTGTGACAACAAATATAAAAACAATCTGTAGGTATGAAATAAAAAGACTCCACTGTGAAGAGGACAGTGTAGACAAACAGAGATTCCAAGTCCACCAAAAGAAATAACTGCCTTCAGATCCAAGTCCTTGATTGATAAGAAAGGCTGTGGGGCTGGGCTTGAAACCATGTTATCAGACTTAAAAGAGCATGCTCTGTCTTCTGTTCTTCCCATGTCCTAAAATATAAAGTCATTTCATGAGGCAGTTCAAGGTTCAGTTTTATCCCACATACAGTATTTGGTGACTCTAGGAAGCTAATGTTCCCACCAGCAAAAGCTAATATTCCACGGTAAGAGCCATCAGCACTGCTTTAAATGACCCTTTTGTTGATGGGTCAGTCTACAGCTTCTATGCTTCGAAGTGATGAACCTGATGACTAGGGAAGCACAAGATGTGTCTTCTGCCTCAGGTACCAGGGATGGCGTGTTCAGTGATCAAGCCAGGTCACTTGTAAAAGGTCTTTGTGCCATCTGCAGCTTTCAGGATCCCTGACTTGACTGAGTCAGATTTCTCTCTGAAGATTTACTGAGCTGCCCACATCATACAGAAAAGTGAGTATGTGCAATGCTAAACATACATAGTTGTGGAATGCACTGTACATTGGTTTTTACATCAATAATTTTACTGACCAATTTATAAACCAAAAGCTTGGTTCCATGCAAAAATTCATGATCGACACGTGAAATGGTTTATGACAAACACACCTGTCTCTGGATAAGAAGAATTTCGAAAACCCGGGTCCTTTTGCAACTGAATTTCTTTCAAACTGAATATTGAAACACCTAAAATGTATAGACAAAAATTATTAGGCAAAGGTCTAGTATTATTAAAACAAACATAAATTGCAGACAAAATTTTTGAAAAGTATGTATATTGATCCAATGTGAAACATTTGTATTTACAAGCTTATATGCTGCTTAAATATTTTCCTTTTTGTCCCAATGTTTTAACAAGAAAATAATCTACTTTTAGAACCTTTCTTTCCCTTATTCTACGTTATGACACACTGCAAGTGTGTCTGTCTTCTAGAACTGACCAGGACTGAGAAATCTAATCAAAATGCATTGCTCAGTTCTTATACACACTGTCCTTTATCTCTTTCTCCTCATGATGGGATTAGACCCTCAAACTATCTTCAGAGTTTCAAAAAGAAACAAGGAATATATTAATACAACAATAACTGCCTTGCTCAAATTGAAATTAAAAATGAAATGTAAATATCTTTAAAAATTTCCAATCTCTGAGAGGTAGGCTTTCATAAAATGAAAAAAAAAAAAATCCAGTAATTCTAAATGAAAGTCTTACTTATTCTTGATTTCCAATTAACTGCACCACTAATTGCTACATAAACTTTGATAAATCAATATTGTCTAGTAAATGTGAATGGGAAATTAATGAAATTTTGGGCAGCTCAGTTCTCAGTCTCCTAATTTTCCAGTCATTTAAATCCACTTTAAAATAAAACACTGGGGTAACAATGATTTTAAAAAAATAAAGTCAAAGCTAAAATCAGTCACCATAGGCATGGGAAATGTGCCATGTTAGTGACTGACAGTGTTCACCACTCTCTGAGGGTAAAGTAACCACAATAAAGGAAAATCTTTCTATCTTACACACACACACACAAGAAATCTAATATTTTGGTTGTATTTCACCAGAAATACACTTTTATGAACAACTCTGAATCAAAGGTAGACTGGGCATAGTGACAATGTGTATCATCATAATCAGACAGCATTTTTCAGCTTAGTTCCAGTAAGATTAATGACTATGTGCTAAGTGCTACCGATTTCTTACAGAGCAGTAGCAATGTGCTCAGTGTGACAAGGAATAAATTAAAACATAAGCAAATAAAACATACATATCCCTTCAAAAAATTCTGATCAAATTACAGGAAAGACTAAGAACTTAAGATTAAAACTCATCAATTATCTCTCCCTAAATCCCTAATCCACCCCATTCCCCAATTCTGAATAAATGAAAATAAAGTGTGTATGGGGGAAACTTGAGAAATTCTTACTTTCAGATAAAGCATGTATTCTTGGCCCCAGACTTCGAAAATACACGTGTTTCATGGCCTCTTCTGCTGAAACCCTTTTCTTAGATTCGTACTGCAAAAAGACAAAGAATTATGTCATCGATTTTTCCTCTAATTAGTATAAAAAGGGGGGAAAAGGTCAAATTAGCATTCAGAGCTACTGCTTTTTTATAGTCTTGATTATTTAATGTGATGACTACCTTTCAAGCACCAATTTGGAATACTCCAGATACACTCCAACTTGAGTTGCTACTGAGAGTAAGTAGCAGTAATTATATCTGAGTTCCAAATTTCCAAGTTAATGCTTGATCTTAATTAAATTTTAGCTTCCTTACATTTTCTGAAGAGATAAAAAATTAAAATACATGATCACTGGTGTTACTTTTCTTTACCTAAACCGAAGGACTGGTGGAAATATACCCAATCAACAGCTTTATGTTGTTGTTACTGTATGCCGTCAAGTCAATTCCGACTCAAAGTGACCCTGTATAACAGGGTCTGCCCCACAGGGTTTCCTAGGCTGTACTCTTTTAAGAGAGAAGATCAAGTCTTTTCTCCCACAGAGCTGCTGGTGGTTTGAACCACTTATCTTTCAGATAGTAGCTGAGGGTTTAACCACACACCAACAAAATAAAACAAAATCCACTGCCATCAAGTTGATCCTGATGCACAGTGACCCTATAGGGTAAAGAAGAACTACCCCATAGGGTTTCCAAGACTGTAAATCTTTACAGAAGCAGACTGCCTTACCTTTCTCCCATGGAGTGGTGGTGGTTTCAAACCACCAATCTTTTGGTTAGGAGCCCAATGCTTTAACCACAGCACCACCAGGGCTCCTTTTTATTGCACCACAATGGTTCCGTAATACCTTTACAGCTGACATTAAGTATCTATCCAATATCCATGTCTCTCTTTTTTTCCCTGATAATGTAATCTAGATACTTCAAGTTATAAGTGCCTCCTGAAGTTCCTGGGTAGTGCAAATGGTTAAATGCTCAACTACTAGCAAAAGGTTGGTGGTCTGAATCCATCCACTGGTGCCCAGAAGAGAGGCCTGGCTATCTGCTGCTGAAAGATCACAGCCTTGAAAACCTCATGGAGCCCTTCTTCTCTGCACACAGGGGTTGTCATGAGTTGGAACAGACTCAGTGGCAACTAACAACAACAACAAAGGCTTCCAACTCCAACAGAATGATCAGGAATCATGACTATTCTAAGACGAGGCTAATTATGACAATTGTGCTCCCCAATTCCCAATATCTAACAATTACATTCTAGCCAATGAGACTTAGAGAGAAGCCTTGTGGATAAAAGAGGATCAATGTGACCAACACCACTGTTACTCTCCCCTCTCCTTCCTGATTTGAATGAAGATATGAAAGGTACTTGGAGGTGCAGCAGCCTGTAAGTATATGGAAAAGACAGAGAACATGGCCTTGATATAATTGATCAGTATCAGCAGGTGACCACATCAGACTCCTCTAGGTCATGATGAACATTAAGAAAAAAGCATATGCCTTTAGCATGCTAGATCTTACTATAAATAATATTATTTAATTGTCACAAATTTGTGAGGGGTATTTTACTGACCCTGTTTCACAGATGAGTAACAATTACAAAATAAGATGCAACTTACCTGAAGAAATTTTGTTATCAACTCAATTCCTTCAGAGTCTAACCTAGAAACAACAAAAAGCAAGTGGCAATTCCTTCCCTTTTATCTTAGCTAAAAGAAATCTTTTAAACTATTTTACAAGTATTTTAATCTACTAAATTTAAGTATCCTAAAATAGCCATTTCTGTTGCCTTCAAATAGACTGAGATTTTATCATTAAAAATGTATCTTGTTACTTATTTAAGAATAAACCATAAAAAATTGGGCTTCAAGTTTTCAATATTCAAGAGCAAATTAGGTTACTAAAATTATAGAATTTTTAAAATCACCATTTTGTCCCAAAACAAAGTAACTTTTATAACAGATAATTAGTGCTAAAATTAACATAATAAGGAGTCTTGGCATTAGGGATTACTTTAATGAGATAACCTCTTAATCAGAAATCGTACATTCTATCTCGCACTACCTTTCACTGGCATGATGACTAAAGAACTCTTTTCCCCCGAGTGCTCTCAGCAGGTACTGCAGATGCTGCATCCCATATAATCTGCAGACTCTAACAGTCCCCTGCAGTTTGCATTCTGGCACACACCCAGAGCTCCCTGGGCACAGACAAGCTAGGTGCTGAGGTCAGGGAAGAGTCTGCTTCAAAGAAGAGCTTCAGCCTTCTACACTGAACATTACAAACAGCAAGCAATATATAAATCACAGAAGTAGGATTTATGCTCCGTGGGGGAGATAGACAAAAAAAGGCCAGCACATGATCTTATTCTTCCTAAAGAAATCTAGCTAGAATGATGTTAGTTGCTATAGTTACAATATCAATTCACATAAATACTTTTAAAATGGTTTTGGTGTCAGAACTGTTTCCTGTTCTTCCCTAGTTTGAGAATAAAGGAAAGTATACCAAGTGTGTCATGTTGTGAGCAATGTGAATGGCTTCTGATTAAAACAGAGCATGCCTTATTTGGTATCTTGGTGCCTTCTTAACTTTTTTGGAACAATGTAGTCAAAAGGGCAAGTTCTTCTATGTTACTTACTGAAAATGTATTACATTCCATAAGTAAAAATGTTCTGACTCAAATGCTAATAGAGTCATCTGGGAGTAGATACTAGAAAACACTTTGACTGGTTAACATCAATATTTAGTAGACTAAATTTTGCTCAGGGGTCAGAAAGAGTTTATTTTCTTCAAATACAAACTGTACCATTAACACTGACAAAAATACTGACAGGCCTTGTGTCAGCATCATAATTTTACTTGTAACACTTTTTAAGTTGTAAAGTCAATTTGTAGAAAGCAAACCAGAAATTTCCCCAAGGTCTTCATGATATTGAAAAAAAAAGCATCAATCAGTTTTCTTTCTGGAAAGAGTATCTACACAAACTCTCCAATTCCAATGCATACATTTATATTCATTTTATTTACAGCAAATTCTATTTTCATACTTTGGTGATTCATGATCACTGAATTTAAAAATTAATCTGACACAGAGAAAAGGATTTTCAATTAAATTTAGCACCCTAAAATATTTGAGAAGTCTGGGTGTACATTATATGTATTGTTTTCTCAATCCTGCTTTGGCTAATGCTTCAAGATATTGAAAAGAACTCTGTAGGTTTTCACCCCCTTAACTTAAAGGGAAACAAACAAACAAACAGAAAAATACCTAGGTGCATGGTTAATAAGAGGTTGTGGTTTATATTTTGGAAAGTTGTAGTTCTTGAACTCATCATTTGAAGAAACACCTGGCCAAGTTTCCTGAGATGGAGTTCCTGAATTTAAAAACAAACACACACACATTTGTATACATAAAAATTTTATATAAGGAGATGCGTATAAATAGACTGTAGTAACTAACAAAGTTATCTTAGAGAATAATTTACATTTACTAGATGACTTAACTATTTCAATTGAATTTGGAATGACAGAAATAGTAACCATATATGGATTTTACTGTACTATGTAATGATGCCATAAAAAGGAGGATGATTTTCCATCTAGTTGATACTGAAGCTGGAAATATTTCAATTCTCAATAGTATTTTTCTATAAAATCTTTACTGTAAAAGTGGACTTCAGTAAATGAAAAGGAGAAGTTACCTAGAAGGATCAATCTTTGTAATGATGCTAACTATAATTCCTATTAATAAGTTATTTACATCTCAGTACGAAAATCACTGGGAAAAGGTGTTTTCTGTTACCTAGCAGTCGAAAAATTAAGTGCAGTTCATCTTCCACAGTTGATCCTGGAAATAGAGGTCTTCCAGAAGCCATTTCAAAGAAAATGCAACCAACACCCCTTTAAAATATACCATGGGGGGAAAAAAAGGGGATGAGCAATCTATTTACATAATATGAAGTCCAAGAACCTCTTCTGTAAGACTGCCTCTTTGGAGAATTTTGTACTAGGCTGCTAGTAAAACCTCCTGCAGATATTTTTCACAACAACTAAAACTAAATTGTCAGCATTTACCCTATTTGTTTCAACTTTCATATTGCTAGATCTATTTTTCCTACTTAAAATGTTCAGCTCTCTGCATGATCCTTGGAGAATGACATTAACAACACATAATAATGACTAAATGCTTACTATGTGATAGAACTATTCTTTAAGTGCTTTAATTATCGTCTCATTGAATCCTTCTATCAGCTATAATATGGTTGACAGAATGGAAAGGGGCAAGCCAGAAAGGAGGAAGCTATCTGAAGAGACCGTCATGATAATTCAGGAGATGATATCGGCCTGGAGTAATGTAGTGGGCATCAGGGATCGAGAGATGCAAACAATACAAGACTTGTTGCGTAGGAAGCAGAAAAAGAATATTAGTACAGGATGGGTATGTGTAAGAGAAGGAAGAGAAAGGGATAGAGGCCAAGTGAACAGATACTGTCTTCTAGGAACTATGTGAATACACGTATTTTGAAAGTTCCTAGGCACAGTCTGAAGAGCAGAGCAGGCACTCCAGATAAGTGGAGTGGTGTAAACAAAAGAGCAATGGTGGGAAAGAATGGGTTATGTTTGAACAACAGTGAGAAGTCCATTTGGCTAACAGGGAATATCTGTGTTAAGGAATAGTCTGAATTAAGTTAGAAAGGGTAGTTTAGTGACATCTTATGGAGAACTTCAAGTACAACAGGAAGTGTAGCTTGTTCTACAGGTAATAAATGAAGAAACAACAAAGTATATGAGTAGAGGAGTGTCATGATCAAAGTGGTACATGAAAAAGATGGCCACTAACATATATATATTTTGGAAAATATCGGGATAATTATTTTTACATCAATTTATAGCACATGGATTTTGGTGAATATTAAATGGTGATAAAAAAAAATAAGTTTGTTTTAAATTACTATTACCATAGATTTAGTATTTAAACCAAAGTGATCTTGTTCCCACACTAGAACTCTTAATCATCACTTATACTCCATAAAATAATACCTCCTTAATCTAGTAGCATGCCCCACATTTCACAGCTACCATCCTTTCAGAACTGCACATGGTAACAGCATCTGCACATATTTACCACATGTCAATCTGTGTTGAGTACTCTGAGGAACCAAGCAGCACATCAGGTGGTCGGTACCACAGCGTGACAACTTCATTTGAGTAGGTCTTTGTGGGAACTGACTTGGCTCTGGCTAGTCCTTCACAGGGGAAAGAAAACAAAGATTTAAGAAACAGTTATAATGAACTTCCCAGCCCATATCTTCAGTACAACTCCAGGCAAAGGAATGCCTGAGATGGCTATTCAATAGCTTTAAGAAACTTCAATGAGGAGATTCAAAATGGAGTCTCACCAGTGAGCACCACATTTATTTTTCCCTCTGGCATCTAAGAATTTCAAGAACTAGATGCAACAGTTTGAATTGAGATTTTTGGCGCTCTGAACAGCTCACTGAATCAGACTGCACCTAACAGAGAAGAGCAGAATTGGAGGAAAGGCACAGGGAGATTTTTTAGGAAAGAACTACTGCCGGAAGATGAACGGGCACCCAAGAGAGACCATTGGAAACCTTTCTGGAGCAGTCACTGTCTGCCTGGTGGAGGCGGCCGCCTGAGATCCCTGAGCCAAGAACGAGGTCACTTATAGCAGCTTACCAGCGACCAATACAATATTCCAGCAGGCAGCAGCAAAGACCTGTCTCCAGTGGCTAACTCTGTCCGTAATTTGGGTGGTGAGGGTGTAGCCAGACACGGACACCATTGCTGAGACTCAGGTGCAGATCTCACTGGTGCAGCAGAAAGGCTAACTCCCTTCCCTCCCAGCAGATTACAGAGCGGGTTTGGGTCAGACTGGGAGACACCATGCTTTTCTTTGGCACGGTTATCGGAACTGCAGGTCACTGGCAGGTACTCCCCAGACTCCACCACAGCTAAAATTGCACACATCTTTGGCACTGTAGATGGGCGGTATCGCAGACAAACTCCGGAGCCGACCATTGCCAGGCGGGCAGGATTGCATTACCACAGCAGGCAGAAGGGGCACGGAGAGCAGAAAAACCACAGCTGAGCGTGCTCCCGTGAATTCTGCCAGGGAGCCATGCTTTGGTGCTGTGAGGCCGCGGAGGCAGGGGCTTTGAGTGTGCGTGAAATTGGCGGAAATTTGTAACCCTCTAATAATAGGAATCTTTCCTGAGATTGAGCCGCGCTCTTGCAAATAAATACGTCGTAAGTAACAGCCTGCTCAGGTACTCCCACGAGTCCAACACACCCAAAATTGCATGCATCTTTGGCACCACAGGTGGGAGGTATCGCAGACAAACTCCACAGCCAACCATTTCTGGTCGGGTGGGATTACATTACCACCGTGGGCAGACAGGTGCACCGAGAGCAGAAAAACCACAGCTGAGCGTGCTCCCGTGAATTTTGCCCTGGAGCCGTGCTTTGGCGCTGTAGGGCCGTGGAGGCAGAGTCTTTGAGTGTGCCTGAAATTGGCAGAAATTTGTGACCGTCTAACAAGAGGAATTTTTCCTGAGGTTGAGCCGCAATCTTGCAAACAAATACGTCATCAATAATACCTAGCTTAAAGCCCTAGAAACCAACCCTAACAACACCAAGCTTTCCTTCTTCTGCTCCTACCTTCTCTGCCAATAACTTCACTCATTCAACAGAAGAAAACCATAATCAGCCAATTACCATAAAACCTCACACTTCTAACTCTAAACCCTCTGCACAAGAAACAGAAACACATATCCACACTATACAGTGATTCTACCATCACAAAGAAAAGAGCAGATCGAACCAACACACCTGAATCAATATTAAGATAAAACACACCAGCTTTACCTTTTCAAAATAGTAAACGATAAAACCAAGACAAAACAAATCAACACATAACCAGCACCTAGAGACAACCTAAAGAGACAATGCTCTACCAGATTCCAAGGGCTTAAGAAGAGGTTCTGCTTTCCAGTAACCCCAAGAACTCTCTGGACCAGCACTAAATGACTGAGAAGGTCTTAGTTTACACCTTTTTTTTTTTCTTCTTTCGTGATTACCCTGTTACAAGTAGTTGGGGTTTTTCTTTTTGCTTTTTTTTTTTCTCTTTTCTGTTTGCTAGTTTGTTTTCTTTCTTCATTATTCTCCTTCTCTACCATTTTTGTTTTAGTGACCTATCCCCAGATACTGCATATTTACCTGTTTTTTTTTTTTTTT
>NW_006921840.1:3938020-3939307 GCF_000298275.1 Orycteropus afer afer | reverse complement strand
GGCATATGAGTTGAACATTTACCTCAAGTAGATACACTCCTAGGAGAGAACAGTCATGGGAGAAAGAAGGGCTGCTTATGCACAGGGAGACAGCTCAGGGAGCAGGAGCCCATGGAGGGATGGACACTGGGAAGAGGCAACTGTGGGGAGGAGGAGGGAGGGGAACTGTTGCATTGTGGTAAACTATGGTCAATGTCATGAGACAAAGTGTATGTGAACTGCTGTATGGAAAGTGAATTTGCTCTGTAAATCTTCACGCAAATCACAATTAAAAAAAAAAAAAGAAAAGAAACTTCAATGAAATTATTTTTAGGAATTTTTTTTTGAGTGTTCATCATCTTGGATCAGCAAATCATAGTGAGCCAAAACCAAACTCACTGCTGTCAAGTTGATTTGACTCATAGTGACCCCTCCTTGGGTTTCCGAGGCAGTACTGCTACAGAAGTAAATTGCCCAATCTTCCTTCCAAGCAGTGGCTGCTGAGTTTGAACAGCCAACCTTCTGGTTAGCAGTCAAATATGCCTTAGGCACTATACCACCAGAGCTCCCAGCAAATCATACTGTGTTGTTGTTGTTGTCGTGTGCTGTCAAGTCAGACCCGACTCATAGTGACCCCTCCCTTGGGTTGCTGAGGCAGTATCACTATGAAAGTAGATTGCCTAACCTTCCTTCCGAGGAGTGGCTGGTGGGTTTGAACTGCCAGGCAAATCATACTAGATAATAATAATTCCATAACCAAAGACTATGCTTACTTTTCATGCATTTGAATGTACCTGGTACAATGTCTAGGTTAATCTAAATATAAAACGTTTTCCTTTTCTCCATGAATCGTAATGTCAGAATAGTTGCTTAGATGAACTTAACACAAAATAGGTCAGTGATAGATACACAATTTTATTTCTTACACATATAATCATTTATCAACTATAACCTGATTCAAACTTTCATTTGCTATGCCAATTTTCTTAAGTTACTGGTCCTTGATCCTTTTCAGTTTTATTGACAAGTTTCTTGCAGAAGTCTATTTAAAGTATCACGAGTTGGAACTGACTCAATGGCAACTAACAACATCCCTGGAATAAGTTTCAATTCTGCTTTTTACTCATTTTTAGGTTTTAAGTTACAGGTTTTAGGTTTTAAGCTATAGGAGTAATTCTTTGGATATTATTAAGTGCCATAAATGACATACGATGTATCATTCCTTTCCCAATTTAATATGGACCTCACGATTATCCAGAAATAAAGGCTAGAAAGAGTTCACAACTTTATCTCTGAGCCACAGTTGTT
>NW_006921840.1:3899677-3937920 GCF_000298275.1 Orycteropus afer afer | reverse complement strand
GGCTGGCGGTTCAAATCCACCAGCCACTCCTCGGAAGGAAGGTTGGGCAATCCTACTTCCGTAGTGATACTGCCTCGGAAACCCAAGAAGGGGTCGCTATGAGTCGGGGCCGACTCGACGGCACATAACAACAACAACAACAACAAGCCTCCAATTACTGGTCACTTGAAAAGAAGTAACTTTAAAAAATACCTAAGAAAAAAATAAAAATTTATTTTAACACGTGTCTTATTTTGAACAGTAAGGAAAGAATCATTTTTAGGGCTTAGATTTCCATTATGTATAATTACATATCTGATTACAATATCATATAAGAAAAACATCAGAAAAGTTTAGTTCAATACTTTATTAAACTGGATATAGTAACACAAATGGTACTGGAAATTTAAAGAATCAGGCAGCACTCACACCATTTTAAGGAGCTCTGGTGGCGTAGTGGGTAAGCCATTGGGCTGCTAACTACAAGGTTGGTGGTTCAAACCCACCAGCCGGTCCGTGAGACCCAGCTTAATAGGAAAACAGCTCAATTGTCACATCTGTTTTTATATTTAATCTGTTGTGATACATCACTTTGGGTGAAATAAATGAAGAAAATCAGACCTCCACAGATATGAAGTTAGAAAAAGGAAGAGCATTTTACTAGCCTTTTCCAATGATTTTAGGTATTTTTCTTCGATACTTCAGAATGTGTAATGAATTAGTTTCTTAAATGCTATGTGGTACTGAACCATATCAATGTACTTTTCATACTCTGTTACATTAAAATCCTTTGGTCTATCTTGCACTTTGAATGCATCTTTTACCCATGCATGATTTTATACTATCATGCATTGGTCATTTGAAAAATATTGGTTCCTAGAGTTATGCAGATCTTCCAAATGTTTATATATTCCTTTAGCAAATCAACAAAATCACATTTGTGTATCACCACTGACCTAGTCAAAAAAGTTAGTACTGGGAAGCTAATAAACTCGAGTGGCATATTCAAATTTCCAAAATCTAATTTTTGCTTGAGAATTGAAATTGCACGATTGGAAAGAAATAATTTGTTGTTTTCCTTGAAATGACAGGCTCATTTTATTCATTTTCAAGAAAATGTCTGTCAAGTATCCAAGTCAGAGTAACTATAGTTTGTTGGTCATTTCCTTCTTCAATTAAAAATGATGTAACAAAAATAAACAAAGACTGGTTCAACTTGCACTCAAGTAAGCAAACACGCACTTTTCCCTGAGATATCATAGAACCTCTGTTCTGTGTGCAGTTAATGTAGATTTTAGTAGATTTTCCCATTTCGTCACACAAAATACTAAAGAGAGTCAGGGACAGAGATCTAACAAAATTAAGAAATTGCACTGCTTCATCAAGAACCTTTCTAAATGTACCCAGTACTTTATTCCTACAAGTTTAGAATGGTGAAGAATACGATGACTACGAAGCACAGCTTGGCACCACTGCCTTGATTTCTACTAAGGCATTAGGAGCTTTACCCATTATTCCTTCTGTATCATCAGTGCAAATATCAACACAGTGAAAAAGGCAAATAATGGCTTAGTATGATAATATAGTTTACCTTGGAGACCCCTGAGTGGATCTCAGGACCCCTAGGGGCTCTGTAGACCACACCTGGAGAACCGGTAGCTTTTTGTATTTACCAATAATAATAAACATATGATCATAAACATTAAGTCACCCAAAGTTCTGTTAAGTACCTTACTCTGTGGACTAGAGTAAATTTCTAAACCCACATGAAAGTGATGACACCCTGTAACAATAGTTATTTTTTAAAATTTAATCACTCTGAAAGTATTTATAAATATCTCACATATTCCATACCAAAATCTGCTAGCTTTAGCTCTCCTTTTTCATTAATAAGAAGGTTCTGTGGTTTCAAGTCTCGGTGCAATACTTTTCTTCTGTGGCAATATGCCAAACCACGTAAAATTTGGTATAAAAACAGCTGCAAGAAAGAAACAAACAGAATTAGTCTCACAATGAAACATACTTTGGTATAAGCATAACTTATAGTAAGCAAAAAACCAAATGGCCTAGAATAGTAAAAGAAGAATAACCACACCCTCAGTTGCAAAGCCTTTTCCTTATATAATTGTTTTCTGAATTTTTCAATTTATTATTCTCTTTGAAGCCTCTGCTCCTTTAGAAAGTCTTACAGTATCTATTTATAAAAATAAATATAAAGTAAAATGAAAGTTAGTTATAATGGCTCATTTGCTGCAAAAAAATTTAAATAAACATAGCCTCATAAACTTACAGGGCTCTAAGGTTTACACAGTTTATTTATGAAATTTTGGCTAAGCACCCTCCCTCAACTCCTCCCAAAAAAATTTTTTAAAAATCTCGGCAATGTCTTTAAAATAAGGCATCAAAAATGGTGGTTTTACTGTGGTCAATGACATGAGACAAAGTATATGTGAACTACTGTATGGAAAGTGAATATGCTCTGTAAATCTTCACCCAAATCACAATTAAAAAAAAAAAATGGTGGTTTTATGAAAACTCTGAGTGTCAAAGGGAATGGTGCTATACAGCTCTGGCAGATTATGTCCTATGAAAAGAGCCTAAACCAGCTTCTGCCAACCTACCTCCTACTCAAGCTTCCAATCTGATATGATTCAAAAATGGGGATTAACAGTGAATGACTCTCTGAGGGAAGCAACTCCTATAAAACTAACGGTAGGCAGGGTTTTTGTTATAGGTTTTGGTGGAAAGAGGGATATGGAACACAGATCTTTGATTCTTTGAGTTTAACAGAAAAGAAACTCAAGTGCGGAGGATTAAAGAGCACACCCTCAGATCCTTTGTAGGTGAAAAACAGCATTAGTACCCTGAGAACAAGCTAGAGCAGCGGGAGAACAACAGGCCTGGATGAATTCTGAGCAGCAGAGTCTTTATACATATTTGTGTGTTCTAAAAATTCTAACTTTACTAAAGTATAAGGGCCGTTTAAATATATGAACAATAAAATGCTTTCCAACTTAAGTCAGCCACGTAGACATGGTTTAAAAGACAAACTTCTCAAATTGTTGCCACATTATGATAATTAAGGTCTTTGTAAATTATTGCTAATATGAAAGCAAGAAAAACAAAATAAAAATCTATACAAATGAGTTTCAAAGCACCTTGCAAAACGAAATGCAAAAAAATGATGAAAACAATTCTCAGAGAAGGTATGTGTAAATACACTTACATTTAGAGCCCTAATTTAAAATTCTTAGCAATGCATTATCTATGTTCTGAGCTACCTTTTAGTGACATACACTGGCTCTCCTTTGTACCTACTAAACTTACTAACTAGTTAATTTATGTATTCATATATGTGTATGAGTGTTTAAAAGAGCCCTAGTGGTGCATTAGTTAAAGTGCTTAGCTGCTAAGTGAAAGGGTGGTTGGTGGTTTGAAAATACCAGCAGCTCCGCAGGACAAAAATGAGGCAGTCTGCTTCCATAAAGATTTATAGTCTTGGAAACCCTATGGGGCACTTCTACTCTGTGTCCTTACAGGGTTGCTACAAAAAAATAAAACAAACTCAAACTCACTGCCACTGAGTCAATTCAGACTCATAGTGACCCCTCCTTGGGTTTCCGAGGCAATATCTCTAGGCAAGTGGATTGCCCAAACTTCCTTCTGCGGAGTGGCTGGTGGGTTTGAACCACCAGCCTTCTGGTTAGCAGTCAACAGGATTGCTGAGTCAGAATTGACTTGATGGCAATGGTTTCTGGTCATATGTTTAAAGTTGTTGTTGTTATGTGCCGTCGAGTCAAACCCTGTCTACAAATTGGAAACACCTCAAACACATAGTGGGAATAGTCTATTTTCAGAATAGGTTCTCACAACCAGTGACTGAATAAATCTTTGCTAAATTTGAAGTATATCAATCAGGTCATACAGGACTATTGGAAAGAAAACAACTCTATCTAATGCTTTTACTCAATTATTTTGGATTTCATCTGGCAATTTTATTATACTAAACTTTTCTGCTTTTATTCACTAGATTAGCACCTTGAAAAGTTGGTTTTTTTGTCTGTTTTTAATTAAATAACATTTCAAATATACCAGAGTAGTTTGTCATTTAAAGGAGGACCTTTGCACTCATCATCTGTACTTGTTTCAGACATTTGGATTTTGATATTACAGACTTGTTATTTAAAGTAGAACATACCTGTAAACATATTCTGTACCACAGAGAATCAGCTTATAATGTGAAAGGAAATGCCAAAAGTAATTTTTAGAAGACTTATGAAAAAGTCTAATCCTAAGAAATGGTATAGAATAGTAAAGAGAGGTACTTAGTAAATATGTTCTGAGGACAATAACCTGTTTAAAATGCCAAACAGAATACTCTGAAACAGAATAGTTATGAAGCCAGTAGACTAAATTATGTAGTGTTTGTCTAAGCTTTAAATAAAATCTGAAACTGTGCACTAAAACATACCTTTACATTGTGCATACTCATGATGTTTCCACAGTCATCCATATATTGTTTTAAGTCTTTGTCCTAAAAATCAATAAATAGCACTTATTATGTCATACATAGTTTTCAGAATGCATGGCAAGATCATTTAATAGTACTTAGTTTTAAAAAATAAGTTGTTTTTCAAGGAAAGGTATTGGTGTACCACATACAAAACTTAAGTAAATACCAAGAACTAAACAATAATTGTCTCTGGGGCTAACAGTCCTATTTCTTGTTACAATTTTTAAAGCAAAATTAAATTTTTTTTGTTTAATTAAATGCTTACCAGATACTCAAAGACCAGAGTCAAAGATTTATCTGTGTGAACAATGTCATGTAAAGTAACTATATTCGCATGTTTTAGATCCTTTAAGAGTGAAACTGCAAAACAAAAAAGAAAGTCAATTATTCAGTCTGTGGAGCAGGTCAGTCTTTGAAAAAAGCCTGAAGTAAATTTAACACATGATGTGACTGAGTTTAACAATCTCTTAAATTTAAATTAATAATTCACCAAGGGGATTGGTAGTAGTAATTTAATGGAATCCAGGTGAACAATCTTTTAACATCCGAATTTGACGTTACAACACTTAAAACTGTCCCCAATATTATAACACTCTCGATGTCATCTGCTTTTTCTTAAATGTTAACCTTTGAGACTTTCGGGATTCATTTGGATGTGAAGTGCCAGGGACTCTTCTGCCCCAAATTGCTAACCAGGTGCCTCAAGTCATTTTCTGAATAATCCATCTTTTCTGCATACAATGACATAATATATTAGCTTATCATATATACTAATTTATAGTTAGTTTTTCCATGTACCAATATACAACATTTCCCTATGGCAAATATTTAAATAGAAGAATGATTTTTAATTGACTGCATAGTATTTCATTATAAGCTATACAATACAGTTTAATGCTTTTCTGTTGGATATTTCAGTTTAGAAATAAACTTTTTTAAAGGCCAAATTTATCTTTTAGTCATTATTATTTCTATATCTAAGCTCTTTTATTTACAAAAATATGAACTCTTATTGTCCAGCTTTGCTTTTAAAATATTCTAGAGAAATTTCATAATCCCTTTTGCTTAGAAAAGATCAAATTATACCTTCTCTTATAGCTGTGCAGGGTGCCCCCTCTTCATGTTCTAATCGGATCTCCTTCAATGCCACCAAATTCTCGGTCAATTTACTTCTGCCTTTATATACAGTTGCGTACGTGCCCTATAGAATATATTTTTGAAAGACACATCAAAAGTATCATGAGCGTCCATCTATACACTCTATATAATAGACAGTTCTAACAGAATATCTAATTTCTAAACATAATTTCACTTCACAAAAGAACCTTCACAATTACCAATCTCGATTTTCCTACAGCCAAGAGGATTTCAGTTCTGTGTGCACAACTTCCATACTCTTATAACCCTACAGCAGAATACCTCAAAAGTACAGAACCACAGGAGAATATTTCATTTATTTTGTATTTTATTTGAGATTAATGATTGGATCAATAGCTTTAAGTACAAAGATATTTTACCTGCAATGGTATATGGAGACTGAAGGAAACTTGTTGAGCATATTATGTTAAAATTGAAAATGTAGCTAATGTTTTATTAAATTATAAAAATCTCACTCATGTTTCTATACTGTTCAGAATCTTTGTACATTAAATCTCTATTAAAAAACTAACATTCTAAAGGAGGTCTCACCTGTCTTTGCCAAGTTAGCCCTCAAACTCCCTCATAGCTTCCTTCCTAACTAACTCTATGATATTTTTTTTTGTCCATTCTCACCTGGGATGTAGACTATTTAAAAATTAGTCAGTTAAAAAAAAAGTCAAAGTATTATCAACCAAGAATTTCCTTGATCTTCAATGAGATGTGTTTTTATTCTTAAAAATATTATTTAAATTTTTCGTAGGCTTGCACTCAAGCTATTTGCCATATGACAGCACAGTGGATGTCATGAAGCTAACTCACAAACAGATGCCTATTTGGTTACCAATAAAGCACAGCACTTTGTGCTTCAATAAAAGAATACAAGGTTATTTAAGGAGGAGGAAAAAAAAGATGGAATAACATCAGGATTGAAGGGCTTTTTCCTTCTATCTGTTGCTTTCTTGGAATAAGATACAGTCTTACAGAAAACAGTGATTATATATTTTTTTTCCTAGGCTGGCAAAAACTGTATGTTAATAGAGGGATTTAGGTAAGGAACAAGAAAAAAAAAGTGTCATATTTTTTTTAAAAAGTATTTACTTACCTCTCCAAGCTTTTCCAGTTTGATATAGGTTTCCATTTTCCCAAACCCAATTTCTGACTATAATGAAAGCAAACAATTATAAACTTAGTGTTTATTCTTAAATTTTCAATTTATCTTTTTATCAACTACTGAAATCAAAAAATGTGATGATAATCAAATTGTTGAATATTTGTCAAGTTTTAAAATATACTCTATGTTGGAACATTTAAAGGTTCGATACATTCTGCTATGAAAAACTTTCTATTTTAACACCTTGAAATTTTAAGATATCACAATACCTTAGGAGAATACTAAAGAATCTTGGAATTTTTTTCCCCCAACAAAACTGCAAAATAATTTTCCTCCATATCATCCTTCACCAGCTTCTGAGTTCCCTAGGAAGACCTGCAAGCCATAAAATACTATTTTTTCAGGTTTTCCAACCAAAATATAATGACGGGAAAAAAAATCCCTAAAAATCACTCTCTGCTATAGATCGAGAAACAGCAGACATGGAAGAAACAATGTAAGTCAAATTCTTGCCACCACCCATGCCCCCAAAAAAAGGCTTTAAAAGTGAGTTCTCAAATCCACTGCTTAAAAACCTTGAGCGGCTTGCCTATTTTGAATGGCATCAATGAGTAAGACAGATGAATACACTTAAATGTAACAAAAACCCAATGTTTAAAAACAACAAAACAAGGAAAACCAAAAACACGAACAATTTAGGAATAAAGAAAAAAGCAAATATAGATGGAATGTTAGGGCGTGTGAAAGCAGATTTAGAAAACAAGGTATGAACTGTGTGGTAGTTAAGTTTGTGTGTCACCTTGGCTGGCCTGGATGAATGGTGGGGCAGCTGGATGTAATTATTCCCTATGGTAGAATCTATTGGAACACTTGAATCGCTGCTTTAGGGATGCTGTCTGCTTCTCATATGTAAGAAACAGCTTTGGGAATGGTCTCTAACTTATAGCATGCTTGAACCCTGCATGTAGCTGAGTTGTTCAGCAGCCTGCCATGCTCCGCCGATCTTGGAACTTTCAATGGACTTCAATCAATGGGCCTGCTGTGTTGTTTGGTAACATTGGGACTGTGCCATTTTATTTGTTGACCGTGGGCTTGCTGGCCTCAGCAGCCAGTAGTTGCCTGAGTGATGAGATGCCTCTAGCGTCAGTGGGCTGGGAGCAGGAGGAAGAGCTGAAGCCCAAGGTCAAGGGGCTTTCACACAGCCCCTAGAGTCTGGCGCTTGGAACTTGGACTTCTAGCCTCCAAAAAGTGTAAGAGAATAAACTCCTGTTTGTTAAAGCCATTCCATTTGTGTATTTCTGTCAGAGAAGCACTGTTGTTGTTGTTGTTGTGTGCTGTTGAGTTGGACCCGACTCATAGCAACCTCTCCTTGGGTTTGTGAGGCAGTATCACTATGGAAGTAGATTGCCCTATCTTCCTTCTGAGGAGTGGCTGGTGGGTAGCACTAGGTAATCAAAACAGAATAGAAAAAGGGAGTAATTTTAACATCTAAAGTGGAATGGCCAAAAGTAACAGAGGCCCCTCAAAAGGAATTGCTTTCATCCTTTCGTTACAATGATATGTGTCATATTAAAAGCCATAGGGAAAAGTGCATGTCAAACAAAATAATTGCATCTTGGTAAGCTAATAAAAACTCTGGTCACAGGTGGTATTACTGAATGACTAAAAAAGTGCTACTTTTTACACTCTTTATAACAGTTTTCCTTTAAGGAAAGATTTTATTCTATAAAAATTTTAATTAAAAAATTAAATTTTAGAACCATCACACACCATCCACTCATGTATTTTCTTGTATATGATTCAAAGATATTAGGTACCTGCTTTCTATTATCAACAACTACGCCAAATCACAAATATATTCCAAATACAAATGTATTATAAACCGTAGTATCGAAAATGTGGCAAACAGTCCACTTTCTGGTACAAGAGACGGATTAGGAATTTCTTTGTATGGTCCATTTACTCATGGTCTTCAACAACTGGTACTTTTAAAAGCTTAAGGCCACAGAAACTGTAATAGAATGTATTAATTTTCTTATACTGATCTCTGGAATTCAGTTTCTTAAATTAAAAATTCTGGAATAACTGCAATTTTGCCACGAATTTGAAGTCTTGTGTCGGAAAAAAAAAAAAAAACTACCTTGAAAAGAAATGGAAACCAGTATGAACAAAACTAAAATCCCTTAAAATGACATAAAATTGCCATCATCTGTAACACTAAGAAGCACATGGGAAAATATGACTATAAGCAAGAAACTTTTTTCTTTTCAGGATAGGAAGTTTTCTTATTCATCTTTTTATCTTAAATGCCCACAAAACATGAAATACACTTTATGCCAATGGTGACTATGATAAAATGCTGAGGTTTGCTTTAAGAAGTATGTAAATGGACTACCAACAAAAGACTGTAAAGACAAAAACGTTAGAGATTACCATATCACATAAAGTGTATAAGGGATGTGTCAAAATATCACAGTCACTCTTTAGAAAATGAACTTTAGTGACATCATTGTTGTTGTTGTTATGTGCCGTCGAGTCGGCCCCGACTCATAGCGACCCCTCCTTGGGTTTCCGAGGCAGTATCACTACGGAAGTAGGATTGCCCAACCTTCCTTCCGAGGAGTGGCTGGTGGGTTTGAACCGCCAGCCGTCTGGTTAGCAGGCAAGTGTCTTAGCCACTATGCTACCAGAGCTCCCAGTGACATCATTAGAATATGCTAAAAGTCTGTTTTATAACAAAGAAAGCAAATACTGTACTATGAGGCTAAATTTAAATTTGAATAACAGGTTAATAAAGCAAACAGCACAACTGAATTCCATCCATGTAGGCAAAGAATTCAGACAAAAGGCACAGCTATCCTAGTGAACTGTCTGTCAGAACCTAGTTCAAAGAGAAGAACACAGCAACCTACCCTTCATTTTAATAATTTGCAACTTTAAGGATTTGATAATTACATCCAAAGATTATTTAGTGGATCTTTAAATGGAATTTGTAGAAAATTCTGCATGCATTTTTATCTGCTGAACATGACAAGATTAACAATAGATATAATGACTAGCTTGTCGACATGCTCTCCTACAGAAATTATTCTGAGGACAAAGGACAAAGCTCATTTATTCAACATTTACCAAGCACAAGCTAGGTGCTGGAGATAGGGAAAAGAAGACAGATATGATTCCTGCTTTTATGAGTTCAGAATCTACACTGAGTTCTCAAATTATTCTAGAATCTTTTTAAAAAGTTTTATAAGAAGATAATAGCTAAAGAAATGGCACAATAAGCTTTATATGTTAATATAATATTTAAAAAGCCCTTTAATCTAATTCTACTTTCCAGACAAAGAAAGATCATTTTTTCTAATACTTCATTGTCTAAGAGAATACTTTGATTACTGGCAGCTCTTAGCAAATTCCTGTTCAGATGGCTCTCTGATAGCATAAGCTGATAGTTTTTCTTAAATCCCCAAAATTACAATATATAGTACTTTCCTACAATTCAATGTAACTTGTAAATGGTGTTAAGAGTTATAGGGGATTTCATTGGATCTGGCAACATAACCACTGTACTGCAGTTACAACATTGTACTAACATGCTGGCAACGCAATTTTAATTGAGCTTCAAAATAAATGATGTATGTGTAGAGGTTCCACAGATGTCATTCTGTAAGTATGTGTAAAAAAGGGGACCAAACCAAAAAACAAACTCACTGCCATCGTGTTGTTTCGACTCATAGTGACCTCTCCTTGGGTTTCCAAAGCAGTACCTCTATAGAAGTAGATTGCCCAATCTTCTTTCTGAGGAGTGGCTGGTGGGTTTGAACCACCAGTCTTCTGGTTAGCATTCAAATGCCTTAGGCACTATGCCATCAGAGCTCCCATAAGAAAGGCCAAGAGGAAGGTTTTTAGAACATCATTTCCCTTCCTGTAAGAATTAACCAAGTTATTACTGTTAGTGATAGAAATGTGTTCTTCCTCTATGATTATGCAGGGCAGAAAAGATACTGAGAACCATTTTTCTACTTTGTTTTTCTTTTATTTTATAAAAACTGCTGTTAGCATCATCATGACACTATGTGTACATAATAAGCCAAAGGTAAATTAGTAAGTTGTGCCTGGATTTTGAACCTCACTTCCACATTCAGTAATGCATTCATTATTTCTCAGCGACATCAGGACTTGATACCATCTTCTCTTATCTACTCCTAGAAATAAGAAAGGAATACATGATCTACATTGGTAAAGTCAAGAAATGAGGATTCCACTCACTGTTTAGGAAAAAAGAGACTCTAAACCCTATGTACAACAGAATGGAATAGTCCTGTGCTAGCCTCACAATCACTGCCATGTTTGAACCCACTGTTACAGCCACTTTGTCAATCCACATCACTGAGAGTCGTCTTCTTTGTCGTTGGCCCTCTATGAAAGAAATGACGGAGAAAGAAGGATGTCTTTCCTCAGGGACTAGTCCCTCCTGATAATGTGTCTAAAGTACATGTGACGAAGTCTTACCCTCCTTGTTTCTAAAGAAGATTCTGGCTTTTCCAAGACAGATTTGTTTGTTCTTCTGGCAGTCCGTGGTTTAGTCAATATTTTTCACCAACATCATAATTCAAAGGCATCGACTCTTTTTTGGTCTTCCTTACTCGTTGTCTAGTTTTCGTATGTATATGAGGCAACTGAAAATATCATACCTTGGGGGTTTGGCATACCTCAGTCCTCAAAATGACATCTTTGCATTTTAACACTTAGATTTGTCCAATGTAATAATAAAATATATTGTTGCTGTTGTTGTTATATGCCGTTGAGTCGGACCTGACTCACAGCAACCCCTCCTTGGGTTTCTGAGGCAGTATCACTATGGAAATAGATTGCCCAACCTTCCTTCTGAGGAGTGGCTGGTGGGTTTGAACCGCCAGCCTCTGGTTAGCCATCAAGTGCCTTAGGCACTAGGCTAAAAAGTATATGACCCATAATTATTATATGAGACAAATTTTCATATATAGACTTTCATTCTTCTCTAGCTGCACTTATTCTCATAAAACTTCCACTAGGTAAGCCGTAATTTTAAGGGCAATAAAGCTCTGATAAATCCTCACTACATCTAACCATAGGCTTTCTCATTAGTCTGATATATAACTAGATACTTAAAATTTCTTTCATGTTGAGTTAGACTATTACATTTCTTAATAACCAGAAATGAATATTAAATAGCACTTCACCTATCCAATAACAAATATATTTTTAACATGAGATATGACTAAATGTGGCATCTTGGATGGGATCCTGGGATAGAAAAAGGATATCTGAATAAACTATGGACCACTGAAGGTTCCTTAGTTCTAGCAATGTAAAAAAGAAATGTAAAATGTTAACAGGGGTAACTGGGTATGTGGTATATAGTTTATGGGAACTCTGCACACTATTTTAGCAATTTTTTTTATAAATCTAAAACTATTTTAAATAAAAAAATATATTTAATTAAAAAGTCAATGGAAGGACTCAGTAGAGAGAGACTAATATACATAAATCTACGTTGTTATGGTTGTGTTTTGCCATCGAGTCAGATCCAACTCACAGTAACCCCTCCTTGAGTTTCCAAGGCAGTATTATCACTACGGAAGTAGATTGCCCAACCTTCCTTCTAAGGAGTGGCTTGTGGGTTTGAACTGCCAGCCTTCCGGTTAGCAGTCAAATGCCTTAGGCACTACTATAGGGATAACATATTTTAAGCATCCTGAGAATATGGGATAAGAGCAGGATAACTCCTCAAACTCAGTATTAAAAGAAAGAAAGAAAGAACAGAATGAGTATAGGCACAGGTAAATTTGTGTATTTCTAATTGAGAAAATGATAGTTTGACTAATTGCTTCATCATGTGAAAGGAGAGATCATTTGCTTGGAGTAAGAAGCACTAACCAGAGAAAGACTGGGGAAACCAGGCAATGAAGGTTCATTTAAAGTTGATGATCATGAATTTATAATAGAATCAATCCATCCTATTATATGACTTTTTCCAGCAGACATAAATTCTATGACTTGTTTCTTAGTTCCCACTAAGAACTATGTTAGGTTTATGTTATTTGAACTATCCTATTTATTACATAAAGAGCTCTGGTAGCATACTGCCTAAGACATTTGACTGCTAACCAGTAGGTTGGCAGTTCAAAAAAACCCACCAGCCACTCCGTGGAAGGAAGACTGGGCAATCTACTTTTGTAAAGATTTACCACCTTGAAAACCCAAAGTGGGTCGCTATGAGTAGGAACTGACTCGATGGCAGTGAGTTTGGTTTTTTTTTTTGGTTTACTTATTACATGAGCAGACTTAAACAGCAAAGATGTCACTACAATGACCTAAAGTATGCATGACTCAAGTCACAGTCCTTTCAATTGCATCATATGCATGCAAAAGTCGGACAATGGAAATGAAAGACAGAAGAACTGATGCATTCAAACTGTGGTGTTGGCAAAAAATATTTCATATACCATGAACTGCCAAAAGAACAAAAAAACCAGCATTAGAAGAAATACAATCAGAACACTCCTTAGAAGTGAAGATGGTGAGACTTTTGCTCACTAATTTTGGACACATCATCAGGATAGAAAAACTGCTACAAAAGGGTATCATGGCTGGTAAAGTGGAAGGGTGGTGAAGGTGGGTGAGACTCTGTGAAATAAACTGACAAGTGGCCTAAACAATGGATTAAAACTAGCAACAATCATGAAAATGGCACTGGACTGGGCAACATTTTGTTCTAGTATACATGTCGAAGTCGCTATGATAGTGACTAACAATAACAAACTTGTTACATACTGCTATCAGAAAATATGAAAATAATGTACTAAAAGTTTTATACTTTCAGAAACACAAAGCTGAAAATTTGTATCTGATCTTCAAACATTGTTTTATTTTTTAGAGAAAGATTATCATCCCTGGAAGTAAGTTCTGATACACGTGGAGAATATTTTTCTTTTCCACACCTCCTTTCCTATAACCTTCACACTTTCCCTTCATTCATAAACACAGATATCTAAAGAGCTGACCTCCTTGAAAAGAATTATTTCATTTTTTGTATATATAATGAATATATTACCTATGGAAACATCAACACTAATATATGTGAATAAAAATTTTTGCCCATTCCCTAACCTTTAACACCCTCCCTTCCCTTTAAACATAAACCTAGGGTACAGGTTTCTATTTTGAAGAATAATTTTCTAATGCATCTTGAAAGAAACTGTGCTTTAGGTAACACAGACAAATAATAAAGGGATACACTAACAGAAACCAAAACACAGCTGGCATGATGAATATGAAATCTATAAGCCATTTCAGAATCAAAAAACAAGGGAAATGCTAAGAACACTCATTCACAAAAGCAAATTTGAGTCACTGACATTCATCAGAGGGCACAGTTTTCTTTAAATTAATATAGACTGAAAAAGATGGCTCTTAAATGACAGCTTTAAGAATTACATGGATATTAAATCATACTTTTAGTCCCAAGCTGAACATTTAATAACTCTAAAATATACCTTAAGTACAATCTTTGATAAAAATTGATAGACAAAGGTCATTAATTCAACTGGGCAATCAAATGACAAACTTATTCTAATAAAATTATCTTAGGCAGTGACTGAAAAATATGATAGTCATAAACCTAGACAAATATCTAGTTGGTGTTACACTTTTATGGTATTATATATGAATATCAAATAACAAAATAGTGTGTATGTGTGTGTATATTATTTTATTCTTTAAATTATTTAACCAAAACAGATGCTATTGGTAGATAAACATTGCATGATATAATATATAGAGGAGGATAAAACAACAGCCAGCAAACAACTGCTAGCAATTCAGGAATCACACTGTCAATTGCTCTTCCTCCAGACACAAAGTCTAACTGGTTACCAGATCCTATCTACTTTGTCTTTATATGACCCCTAGGATCTACGGTTTACCTTCCATTTCAACTAGGACTGCCATATCATCCTTCATTTTGAAAAGATTCCTAATTCATCTCCCTGTCTCTAGTCTTTCTCTCCTCTAATTCATTGTTTACACTCTTCCTGAAGCTACTCTTAGGAACAAAAATATGAACATGTCCGTCTTTGCTTAAATAAATACCTTTGATGTCATCTAATTACTTGAGATGAAGTCCAGACTCCTTGGCCAGACATCTAAGGCTTTTTATAGTCTCGATCCATCCTATCTTTTCTAGCCCTATTTTTTAATATAGATATTATTCTATATTTATCTTCCATATCAGTTATAATTTCCCCAATAAAACAGATAGAATCATACCTGAGTATGATATTAATACATGAAATTTCCTCTGCTTAAACACTGTTCTACCTGCTGTCAGTTTAACGAATTCTTACCCATCATTTTAGGGCCAGCTTAAGTGCTACCTCCTCTGTAAGCCACTTGTTTGCAGAGACATTTTACTTTCTGCTCCTTTTGTTGTTCCCCTGCACTTTATAAGTGCCTCTAACTACAGGACTATCATCATCACACTATTCATTTACTGCATGTATCTTTGACTAGAATGTGCCAGCCATGAAGCAGAGTCCACTTGGAATAGAAAAGCACTGATACAGAGGCAGCTCTAAATTCTAATCCCAGTCATGCCAACGACTAGCTGCGACATTAACCGTGCTTACCAAAACGGATGAAAGAAAAGATATGAATCCAATATTAAAGAAACTGAATTCATTATTGAAAACATTAATTATAAATTGAATTCATTATTTAAAATCTCTCATTAAAAAGATATAAAAAAAAGATGCCAACTCAAAATTGCCAGATGACATGGTAATTTTCACTGAATTATCAAAAAGAATCTATGGCCCATTATTAGAATCAATAACACAAATATAACAAAATTGCCAAATACCAGGTCATCATTCAAAAAAAAAAACCCAAAAAAACTGCATTTAATATGTCAGCATCAAAACCAGTATAAATTTTTAAATGATGTAATTAAAAATACCATTAAGAAACATAAAGAAACACCAACCTTTATACTGAAAACTACAAAACACTGAAAGAAATAAAAAATCAAAATAATTGGTGGGTTGATTGAAGACTCAATATTGATAAACAGATTAAATACAAACACAATCAAAATTCAGGAGGTGTTTTTGTGGGAAGTGACAAGCCAATTCTAAAACTTATATGGAAATACAAAAGGCCAAGAACAGCCAAGGCAATATATTTATTAAAGAAGAAAAAATGAAGGACTTGAACCATCACATATCAAGATCTATTAGAAAGCTGTAAAAAATAAAAGACAGTGGTATGGCATTGATAAAAAAAAAAAAAAAAAAATGAATAAACTGAGCAATGAGAAAAAAATGTCCCAAAAGAAATCCTCATAAGTCACCTGAATTTAAGTCAAAGGTTGACACTGCAACAGGGAAAGCTTTTCAATAAAGCCTTCAATAAACGGTGCTGGGTCCACCACTACAGCCTGGAAAAAGACCACTGTGACATGTAAGTGGAAAAGGACTTTTATCCAGAATGTTTAAAGATTCCTATAAATCGATAATAAGAAGGCAGAAAACCCAATGAAAATAGAGAATAAATTTAAACAGTTACTTCACAAAAGAGGATATTAAATAGTCAATAAACACATAAAATGGTGTTAGTCATCAGAGAAACGTAAAATAAAGCCACAATGAGATACCCCTAGCATTCACCAGAAATGTTTTAAAAAAAGAAAAGCAACACCTAAGAACTATCATAACAGTGCTGGGGGGGCGGGGGTGTCAATAGTACCACCACTTTGGAAAACTAGTTGACAGTATCTAGGAAAGCTGAACATACCCATACCATATGTTATAACAATTGCACTCTAGGTATTCACCCAACAATGCCACATATGTTAACCAAAAGAAATGTCCAAGAATGGTGATAGATTCACTATTTAGTAACAGCCCAAAACTGAAAACAGCCCAAATGTCTACCAATAGGAGAAGGGGTAAAATCTAACATACTCATATAACGGAATACTGTGCTATAATGAGAACAAATGAACTACAATTACATACAACAACATGCATGAAGTTCACAAGCATCATGCTGAGCTAAAGAAGTCAACTACAAAAAGATTCTGTAATATGTACTTCATTACATATTGGGATATATAGTGTATAATATATATCCATATATATATAAACTTTATATAAATATCTATTTTTATATGTTCGAATAAAATGTATTTTATATTTATGTTTTCATAGTTATAAAGTTCAAAAAGAATAAATAAGAATAATCAGAAATGTTTATCAAAATTGTGAATGAAAATTTTAAAAAGTCTTTCCACCCTTCAGGACTGGAAATGAACTCACTCTCCTGACTCAACTTTCAGCAAACAATAGGCAGGTGAACAATAATACCAGGAAGGTATGCACTTCTTAGAACAATCAAACACAAGAAATCAAAAGTGCAGGATTTGCCCAGGGGTAAAGCTCAGAAGGAAGGAATGGACAGGAAAGAAAGACAAAGGGAAATGGTAACCACAGGAAGCAAATGGGAAGAGTGCTGTTACACTGTGGGAGTTATAATCTATGCTACAAAACAAAATGGTATGCACTGTTGAATAGAAAAGCCATGTAAACTTTGACCCAGATCACAATAAAAAGTTAACTGAAAAACAAAAGTCTTTCCCTATATAAAAACATACTATAAGAATAATATAATTGAAATGGCATGACACTATGGGTAAAAATCCATAGTGTCATGTTATTTTGATTGTATTATTTAGGAACTCTGGTGGTGTAGTGCCTAAAGCATCTGACTGCTAAACAGAAGGCTGGCAGTTCAAACCCACTAGCCACTCCCTGGAAGGAAGGTTGTTTGAGTAGTTTACTTCCATAGTGACACCACCTCAGAAACACAAGGAGGGGTCGCTATGAGTCGGATCCAACTCCAGGGCAGTTGAATGAGTATGAGTGATAGGTAAAAAACTATTCTGTAGCATTAGAAGGCAAGGATAATGGCTACAATTGAAAAGAAGGGGATTAGAAAGTGAATAGAAAGGTGGTGGAGCAGGAGGTTTCTTGGATTTTTGGAATGGTCATTTCTTCATCTGGGTACTAGTTACACAGGAATGACAATGCTGCAAAAATTCATTAAGCTGCACAATATGGTTTGTGTACTTTTCTGTATATATTATATTTGTATATTTGGTAGTGTAGTGGATAAGGCATTTGACTGCTAAACAGAAGGTCAGCACCACCCTCCAGCTGCTCCACAGAAGAAAGATGAGGCAATATACTTCCACAGAGATACCACCTTGGAAACCCAAGGAGGGGTCACTATGAGTTGGAAACAATCCATGGCAGTGAGTTTGGTTTTTTTTTTTTTTTTTTTTTTTTGCCATAGTCTAGAGGCTGCAATGATGGGCTCAAACATGGCAATGACTGGGAGGGTGGCACAAGACTGGGCAGTGTTTTGTTCTGTTGTACACAGGGTCGTTATGTGTCCGACTTGATGGCACTTAACAATAGCAACATCAACAGCCATAGTCTTTGTAAATCCCACCAAATAACCAGGTGGGACTAGCAAATGAAGTGCTTATGGCCCACCAAAGGGGACTGGATAACTTGTTAATACTGTAAGTAAGGTACACAGCACCCTTACAGGGGTGAGATCACACTAATAATGTGAATGGAATGTTAATGAGAGGTTGGTCAGTTTGCCATCCTGCTAGGCTTAAAACAGAGTCAATCCCAGAGCAACAGGGGAACCACTGCCACCAAGAAGAGATGGGAGCAGAGCATGTCCTCTGTTACAGAGAGCTGTAACACTAGAGACAACAAGAGCCAGTGGCAGAGAAAAGGCAGCGGCAGCAAAACCAGGAGACTAGCTGGAGACAGCAGAATGGTCTTTCACTCATGGAGAGAAAAAGCTGAGCACCTTTGGGCAGAATATGCTTGTTAGCAGAGTTGGGTGCCTCTGGGCATTACTGATGCAGCTAAATAGCTTCATAACACTTGCTCAAGCAGAGCCAGACCAAGAAGACCAAGGATCCAAGGGCCAGAAAGAGGCCTGCCTGCGGGCATGGCTGAGAAGAGGTATCCTGATCAACTTTCTGTATCCTGAGTCATTTCTGATCCTGAAGTGTAACCTGTGACTTCCCTAATAAACCACACAATCCTGAGTACTGTCCGTGAGTTCTGAGTGGCCAATGCAATGAATTCTCAAACCCAGCAGAGAGGCAGAGTGTGCTAAAAGAGGAATGGTTGGTGCCAGAACTGGTTTAAAAAAAAATAAAAGCTGGATAGAGGAGGCGTGTCTGGCCTTTGCCTCACAGCAATCAGCCTTGGGCTGATGATGCTTATGGTGATTCTTCCCCTTTGTGAAGTCAGAGGAGATCAGATGGTTCTGCCACCATTCTTACTGTGCTTGACTAATTAGCCTAAAGGTTTGTGGTTCACACTCAGCCAGAGGAACCTCAGAAGACAGATTCCGCAATCTGCTTCTGAAAACTCACAGCCTTGAAAACCCTATGGAGCAGTTCTACTGTGCACATGTGGGGTCACCATGAGTCAGAACAGATTTAACAGCAACTAACAAACACCACCTGGAAAAATCAAACAAGCAGATCTGATAATGTAGTTCAGAACACTTAAAACTTACTAAAGAAGCCCTACGAGACCGTCGACTCATTGGTTGATCAAATGGTGGACTGTTTATCTGTAACTTTTCAAGATATCCATCAGGTATTCTGATATCTGCAGGCAATGATAATCGCTTATTTAAATCCTAAAGAAGGAAAAATAAACGTCATTTGCCTTCATGAAAAATTTCAAATGAGTATTTACTCTATTTGATATGTGTGTATGTGTGTGTTCACATACACAAGTACACACATGCATATTTTTATTTTAAAAATGGTTACCTCCATTGAAATCCGTCTGTGTATACGATTTCTAAGACAAACACCTGTAGGGGACTGGACTTCATCAGATGATGTTCCAGAAGCTTGGTCACTCTCACCATCTGATCCCATTTTTAAATTTTCATGAACAATATCTGTAACAGGAAATGAAACATCACCTACCTTAAAAGAGAAAGAGTATATCCTACTATATCACATAGCTTATTATTACTCTAGGTAACAGGTAGATGGCCTACATACAAAAATCACAGCATAAAAAGCCTTTTACATTCTAGGTACTACAGATGTGCATAGATCAAAACATAATTTATATATTTTAAAACAGTAGTAAGAAATCCTTTCACACTCTCAGATTATGAAAAATGATGGGGAAAATATCAAACAATTCTGCCAAGAGTTGAGTAATAAAATTATAGACTGGAAATAACACTTGGGGAGTATTTAGTCAGTTCTCTCAACTTCCAGATCTGGGAACTGAGACTGTGAGAGGTTAAATGATTAAGCAAAGGTCACACACCTTACAGGCAGTAAGGTTTAGCATACTTTCCATTAAATAATGTGCCACTGTATCTACATTTCAAGTAGTTCTTTGGATATTCTTTAAAAAAAAAACTTTTTAAAAGCTGCTAATGTAGCCTTTCCCTTCTCACCACAAAATATGAGACCTATCAAAACAAGTATCTGAACTACAAGGTCAATTTCTTTGACCTCCAAAAGCTCAAAATCTGCTGGGGGTAAAAATACATGCAAACTGAAATACAAGGTAGGTTATGGCATAAGTTTTAATATAGATAAAAGTGGAAGTACAGACAAGGTAGATTAATTTGAGAATATTAAAAACAAACTTGTATTTGCTCATGTATTTACATTTGACAATCATCTTCTAAATCATCTAGCAAGAGTAGTATACCAGAAACATGCTACATCTCAAACACAACTCTTGCTACTATTCTCTCTATATGTTGTATATAATTATTCATTCCTCAAAAAGCATCATGTTGTTTCATACCATTTAATATCTTGGTGATAAATGGTGAGAATATTCCTATTCACACTGGTAAGTGGTAATGGTTTTCAAAAGCTCACTATGTAATTTAAGGATATGCTGCAATTAAGCAGAAATGTCTGGAGAAAGTTTATGCTAAGATCTAAACAAAAATTAACTTAGCAGCAACAATCAACGTGTTGGTGGTGATTGATTCCTAACCTGTTAAAATGTGGTCTCAGACACATCTAAGGCATGTACCATTTTTGTCACACTTTTAAAATGTTAAAGATAATTTACCCTGCCTTCAATTTCCCAAAAAATCTGAAAATATTCCTTCCTCAGAGAAATGTTGTATAAAATACAGTAACACTAAACATATAGCTGAGCTTGCAAGAAAGTGTGGGCAACCCCCAGGAAGCAGAAAACAAAGAGAGAACTGAAAATCCAAAGCTGTTCGGCTTAAAAATTGACTCTGCCACTTTCTTGCGAGGGTTTGCTGATCTTAGCAAGAAGGTGCTTGGGTTTAGATGACACACTGGGATAAGAGATAAGGCCTTGGGCATTCAAGTTGGAAATCAGACCCTCCCATATAAAGGCACAACTCTCAGTAAAGAGCGGATTTAAAAAAAAAACTTTGTCTTATTGCACAAAGACTGTAAAAAGAAAGCTTATTAATCTCAGACTATGAATAAATACCATCTGAATAAGTACCATCTGACCCAACCAAGAAACCATTTATCAACAACAAACAAGTATAGTTCTGACAAGACTACTGGTCGACGTACTCATTTCAGTTAATAAGACAAAAGTAAAACAGTGAAGGCATATGTCAGATTTTCACGTGACAATGGTGTGAGCAACCTCTTTGCTGAATCAGGTAATAGTTTCTCTGCATTAGAAGAGTATCTGCTTAACTCTTATACCATTCACAAAGTAACAGCTACAGATACAAAACTCTCCTAATGTATTACTAACATTTTCAACATGGGTTTGAATTTTAGTTTCTTAAGTCCAGACCAGGGGTCAGCTAATGTCTGTTTCTGTATGACCCCTGAGCTAAAAGGATTTTTGTATTTTTAAAGAGTTATAAAATCGAAGAAGGATATGCAATAGACTATATATGGCCTACAAACCAAAAATATTTACTATGTGGCCCTTTAGAAAAAGTTTGGCAATACCTGTTCTAGATAATCAACAAAACTCTGACATGTAGTCAAGCCTGCGGGAAAGTCAAGCCCTGATATATAGTGCTTTCTGATTTCCATGATGTAAATATCCCTCCCTGGGATTTCATGCTACCAACATGGTATCCATGAAGATGGAAAAAAACCACCAAACCAAACCTAGTGCAATGAGTCAATTCTGACTGCACACACAGTCGGGAAGAAATGTGCAGTAACAGTACACCATTAAATAGTATTCTGACTACATAGATACAATAGAAACAAATAACCTCTAGAGCACAGACAATGGTAAAATGTAGTAAAATAATTAGAAAACATGTGTTTTGAGAATTTATTACCTCTGCTTTTAATTTAACGTACTTAATGGCATGTTTATATAATTTAAATTTTAACAATGGCCTACAAAACTGCTGAAGATTTAACAGCTGTCTTTCATGAACCAGCGGGAGTCAGCTCCAGCACGCTCCTGGCAGAGCCGTAGGAAAGAAAACCTCTCCGCAAGGCTTCATCGTTAGGGATATAGGGTTTTCCCATTATAAAATGTCGGTGAAAATAAGCTCAGGCTCCAAAATTAATGAAACACTATACCATGGCAAGAGTAAGCATCTAAAGCAAGCAGAAGAATAAACCCTCAAGAACTTCAGAAATTAATAGAAAATCATGAAAAACGTAAAGAAAAAAAAAAAAAACAGAAGTAAACAAACAGAAACTTGAAGATATATCTTCTTCCTGGATATTTAAAAGGACATAGTGAATATAACAGCTCAGGTGATAATCATATATACTAATTACTACACTAAGCTATAATATGGTGATGATCTGAAGGGTTACTGAAGTATGATCCTAAATTAAACACCATCCTAGGCAGCCATTTATCCAGAATCTGGCATTCATCTCTTAAGTGTTTTTGTTTTCATCCTGGCAGATACATTTTCAAATACTAGTTCTCTTGTAATGTGAACATTACTATCTCTCTTGAACCTTTCCTCTTTCTCCTATTGCTCATATATCAACTTAATTTTTATCTGCCAAGAGAAACTAGACAATAAGCTTGGCTGACTTCTATACAACTAAAACCTAAATATACACATAAATTACAATCAGAAAGTTAAATAAAATAACCAAATTACCTAATCTGCTTCCATTTCTGGGCATTGCCATGAAGGAGCCAAGGCTCCCTCCAATAACGCTGTGTGGTCTGCGCAAAGGGGGCTTCTTGAAAGATCCTGTGTACTGGTGGAGGAAGGAATGCATACTGTGAGACGTTGGAGGCCTGCCATTCTTCACAATAGGTTCTGTGGTTCACAGTAGCCAAGTTTCATTCCATTAACAGCCCAAGATCCAGGATCACAGGAGAAGGATTAAGAAAGCAAAATAAAAAACAAAGCAAAATGTTATAACAGAAGTCTTTATATTTAATCTCATTTCTTCAACTATCTATGCCAAGTACTAGAATCAAAATGATTTCTATGAGAATGTATTTATAGAAAATAAATACACATTGAGTTTTTATATTTGAGGTTAGTCTAATAATTATGTATTTCTTATATTATCAAAATTCATTACGACAAAACTACTAATAAAACTCACTGATACTTGATCCATCTGCTTATTTTATCTTCAGGATTGTTCCCATACTAATCCTACATTTACTGACTGTCTAGTATATACCTATCTCTTACGATGAGGCATGCTGTACCCTATAAAAGACATGGTACTAGTCTGAAGGAGTTTATTATTTGCATTGTCCAAATGACTGTCTCTTGATCCATGTACAGGTTCTTCATGAGCACGATCAAGTGTTCTGGAATTCCCATTCTTTGCAGTATTATCCATAATTTGTTATGATCTTCACAGCTGAGGAAGTTTTTGTGTAGTCAATAAAACACACAAGTAAGTATCTTCTGATATACTCTACTTTGAGCCAAAAATCCATCTGACATCAGCAGTGATATCCCACATTCCACATCCTCTTCCGAATCTGGCTTGACCTTCTGGCAGTTATATGTCAATGTAAAACTGCAGTTGTTTTTTTAGATTATCTTCTGCAAAATTTTGCTACCATGTGATATTAATGATATTGTTAAATGATGTCTATATTCTGTTTTATTGCCTTTCTTCAGAACGGGACTAACATGGAGCCTATCTAATTGGTTGGCCAGGTAGCCGTTTTCCAAATTTCTTGACATAGATGAGTAAGGGCTTACAGTGCTGCATACATTTATTCAAGCATCTTAATTGGTATTCTGAGAATTCCTGGAGATTTATTTTTTGCCAGAGTCTTCAGTGCAACCTGAACTTCTTCCTTCAGTATCAGCAGTTCTTGATCATATGTTACTGCCTGAAATGGTTAATGTTGACCAATTCTATTTGGTGCAATGATTCTGTGTATTCCTTCTATCTTCTCCTGATGTTTCCTGCATCATTCAAATTTTTGTCCAGACAGTCCTTCATTAATGCAACTCAAGGCTCTAATTTTCTCTTTAGTTCCAGCTTGAAAAATATCTAGTTCTTCCCTTTTGGTTTTCTAACTCCAGGTCTCTGCACACTTCTTCATATACTTTACCTTGTCTTCTCAAGCTATCCTTTGAAATCTTCTGTTCAGCTCTTTTACTTCATCAATTCTCCCATTTGCTTTAGCTATGCTGTGCTTAAAACTAAGTTTCAGAGTCTCTTCTGACATCCATTTTTGTCTTTTCCTTCTTTCCTATCTTTTCAATGACCTTTCACTTTCTTCATGTACGATGTTCTTGATGTTGTCCCACAACTCTTATGGTCTTTGGTCATTAGTATTCAGTGTGTCATATCTATTCTTGAGATAGTGTCTAAATTCAGGTAGGTTGTATTTTGGCTCTCGTGGGCTTGCTTTGATTTTCTTCATCTTCAACTTGAATTTGCAAATAAGCAATTGATGGTCTGTTTCTCAATCAGCACTGTCATGATTGATGATATTGAGCTTCTCCACTGTCTCTCTCCACATAAATAGTAGCACAATAAACAATTACAAACAGAGTAGGATAAAACACCATGTAATAAAATTTGATTCACTATCTATTTCCATTCTTTTGAATATATCCCTAGGAGTGGAATTGCTGGGTATTATGGTAATTCTATATTTAATTTTCCAAGGAACCAAATCCACTGCTGTCAGGTTGATTCTGACTCACAGCAACCCTACAGGACAGGGGAGAACTACCCCACAGATTTTGAGAGGTGATAACTTTACAGAAGCGGACTGCCACATCTCTCTCCTGTGGAGCGGCTACTGGGTTTGAAACAACCACCCTTTCGGTTAGCAGTGAGGTGCTTAACTACTGCATCACCAGGGCTCCATTTTTCTGAGGAAGAGAAATAAATTAATATTTAAATTAAAAAAAAAACCTAATACTCAGTACCTTCCCAGCTACTAAATAGAAATGTGATGGGCTCAGAATTATTTTTCCTTGCAGGTACTTCAGAAAAAAATCTTTCTTATATTTCAGTTTGTAAAATTTTGTGTAGTATGAAATTACTTATATTTAAGTAAAACTGTACTGTTACGGTCAGTATAGTTAAATCAACCAAGACTGCAAACTTTCAACTTATTTTTAACATGTTGTTATTGTTAGCTGCCATAGAGTCTGAATATAAATTTAGGATACCTCTATGCTGGTTCATAAAAAGATGCTCAGTGTCATTAGTCATTGGGAAAATGCAAATCAAAACCACAATGACATACTTCACCCCTATATGACAGCTATTATCAAAAAATGGAAAAGAACAAGAGTTGGTTAGGCTATAGAGAAACTGGAACCTTCATTCACTGCCAGTGAGACTGTGAAATGGTGCTACTAACACAGCAACAGGGGCAAACAGTTTGGTCATTCTTCAAAAAGTTAAACATAAAATTATCATTGTCATTTTTATTTTCAGTTGCCATGGAGCCAATTCTAACTCATGGCAACCCTAGCAATTTCACTTCCAGGAATAACTAAAATAATTGAAAATAAGGTCTCAAACATTTGAAACTAATACACCAAGGTTCACTGCAGCATTATTCACAATAGCCAAAAGGTAGAAACAACACAAGTAACCATAACAGATGAATGGATAAACAAAATGTGGCATATACATACAATATAGTTATTATTCAGCCATAAAGAGAAATGAAACTCTAATACATGCTATGACATGGAAGAACCCGGAAAATAGTACGTTGAGTGAAACAAGTTAAACACAAAAGGACAAATATTATATGATTCCACTTATATGAAATACCTAGAATAGGCAAATGCACAGAGAGAAACATTTATTAGTGGCTACAAGCGGAGATGGGAGAGAGGAAATGGAGAGTAGTAACTTAATTAATTAATTAATAGCTTGATTAATACTGAGTTTCTGTTTAGGGTGATGAGAAAATCTAAAAACCAATAGTGGTGATGGTTACACAAATATGGTGAATATACTTAATGTCACTGAATTTACTAAAAATGGTTGAAATGGCAAATGTTTTGTTATATATATTTTACTACAAGAAAAAAAAATTAAGTTACTCAGCAAATATAGTTATTTAAAAAAGAAAAAAAAAACAACAGAAAAGTCTAGTCTAGTCTACTACTTCCCATTCATTATACCATGTAGTTAGGTGAGCAAATCATTCAGACATGGGCTGTGGACTACCTATCTTGGGAGTTTTTTAAACTCCACAAAGAAAGAATGTGTCGGAAGCAGGCAAAAGGCACTGATGTTGTTATTAGTTGCCATCAAGCTGGTTCTGATTCAAGGCAACCCCATGTGTCCAGAATAGAACTCTAACCTATGGGGGTTTTCAAGCCCTTCTGGTAGCAGATCTCAAGGTCTTACCTTCGAAATACCTCTAGATGGGTTTGGACCACCAACCTTTTGGTTAATAGTCCAGGGCTCAACCATTTCTACCGATTAAAAAAAAAGCTGTTGACTAAATCCACATGTTGTTTCACACATGATAGTGGATTGTAACTCAGAGGTTACCTATCCTACCAGTCATCTCTGCAACCCAAGAGGCATTAATGTATACCATAACATCTTCAAGTATTACTTCAAGTAACTCAAGTAAAGAAGAAACTCAACAGAGTTCCTATTTTCTCTTCTTTACTATCTATTAAAGTTTGTATTATAAGAATAGGTAGTTCAATATAGTAAATAATACATCCAATATATTCAATTTGAAAAAAAATTAAATATTTTCAAATTAAGCATGTGTTAAGTCAGTTAATAAGGAGCTTTGGTGGTGTTAGTAGTTAAGGCATCTGGCTACCAACCAAAAGATCAATGGTTCAAACCTGTCACCTGCTCTGCAGGACAAAAATGAGGCAGTCTGCTTCCATAAAGATTTACAGCCTTGGAAGCCCTATTGGGGCAGTTCTACTCTGTCCTATAGGGTTGTTATGAGTTGGAATGAACTCGATGGCAGTGAGTTTTAAGTCAGTTAAAACTAACATATTCCAGAAAATATTTAATTAACCTGAAATGTTAATTAGCTCTCCATTTTATGTTCACTTTCTTTGACTCACATTCTTTTTTTTTTTTTTTAAAGGAGAGGTTTGTATTGTAACTACTATGCATTAAGAATGTGTTCTGGAAACCATCCACCAAGATGTATACTGTGTTTATTTGACTCTTCAACAGAGTCTCTCTCTTGAGAATAAGCATAATTAACACCAAGAATTCAATGGGGTTTGCAAAGCCTAAGAGAAAATTAAGCATTTTGCTTCATGTATCCAGAAGAGACCCTCTGGCAAGAGGAATAAAAGTTAAGACATTACAAAATCATCTTTGATATTTGACCCAAATCCTTCCTGCATATAAGTAAATTCTATCTAAATTAATAAATTGCTTTAAATTTCCTACTGAGCCCTTTTCTATCTCCTCCCCCAATGTTAAAAAACAGTGGATATCAAGGAAAGAAGTTATAGCATAGTACATGTAATGTCGTAGACTTAAAAATGAAGAAACCTGGGTTCTAAACCAGCCAGGTAACTGTAAGTAAATCATGACCCTAAGGAAAGGAATAAAGCTACTGAAGTGCAGGTAGGATAAATGACTTACCAAAACCCACTGTTGTCAAATCAATTCCAACTCACAGTGACCCTACAGGTATAGAATAGAACTGCCCATAGGGTTTCCAAGGCTGTAAATCTTTATGAAAGCAGACTTCCTTATCTTTCTCCCACAGGGTAGCTGGTGAGTTCAAACCGGCAACCTTTTGGTTAGCAGCTGAATGCTTTAACCACTACAACACCAGAGTTCCTAATTACTTACCAGACTCATACAATTATAACTGGCAGAGCTCATATCCCAACCTGTGACTTTTACCACAAAGTCCAGAGCTTTCCACTATACTTTTCCTCTCTCACAACACAGGCCTTTATATTCAATGGAATAGGGGTACTCACGCCTTCATTCACTGCCACAAATTTCTTAACAGCAGGATTTTACACACAGGCAAGGATGGCTTGCCAAATAATATGCACATCATGGCACACTGGCCACTGGCCATGTAAGATCTTTCCTGGTTATTATTGTAACATCCCTAGGACTATTTCTCCTCCGAATATTAGCCTTGTTCTAAAAATCTCATGAAGATTTTGCATTTTAATCCACTCAATTTAACAAGCACCTGTTACTTTAACCTCTGTGCACTGTTATTTTACATTGTAAAAAGCACCATAATACACGTGAAACATTATATGCCTGCCCCTGTAAGCACTCTCAATACTATGGAGACTCTCTGTGGTAAATACAAATAAGAAACCAGAATGATTCACTTATGATGAACCTTGTCACCTATGTGGATAGTCAATATGCATATACAATGTTATAAAACTATGATGAAACCACAAACAGAATTTCACAAACTTCCTATGCACTTTTAAGGTGTATTAATTTAGGTTGTAAGAGTAACAAAAATATTTAAATGCTAATTTTAAAGTAGTAATTAATAATTAGGAAATTATTATATAAGTATCATACAATGTATCCTTATTTTTCGGAAGGAAGATGGGGCAACTACTTCCATAGTGATACTGCCTCGGAAACCCAAGGAGGGGTTGCTATGAGTCAGGTCCGACTCGATGGCACATAACAACAAAAACAACAACATCCTTATTTTATAATGAAAGAAAAATAGAAAGATATAAGGAATAGAAGAATTCATCAGAATTAAAGACCAGGTGTAGTGGCACTGCTAAAATTAAGAATAAAAAAGCAATTTACTAAGAAACCAGAGAATAAAAATAAGAAAACAAATGGAAGCTATTATGAACTTATCTGAAAAGTAAATTTACATTCTATTTATAAAGTAATTAAAAAGGAGGAAGTATCTCCCTTCTCCAAATATTTACCATTATCCTTGCTGCTGTTTTCTTCAATAGTCATTTGTTCAGCCAGTTCAGACAATGATTCATCAATAGTCTGGCTTCCTCGAAGAGTGAGGGATAGTCGCCTCTTAAATTTTTTCATCCTATCAGCTTAACGTGGCTTGAAAAATCCTGAAAGAACAGAATAAACAAAAAATTAAAGCTGTGAGTATTTTACTGCTCAAGAAAAATGCCTCTCTAGGTTTATTGAGGGAGCTCTGGTGGCGTGGTGCCTAAGGCATGTGACTGGTAACCAGAAGGCTGGTGGTTCAAACCCACCAGCCACTCTTCAGAAGGAAGGTTGGGCAATCAATCTACTTCCATAGTGATACTGCCTTGGAAACCCAAGGAGGGGTCGCTATGAGTCAGATCTGACTCAATGGCAATGGGTTTTAGGTTTATTGACAACCTTCAAAACAGGGATATAATGAATTCTCACGTCTGACAAGCATCACAAAATCCAACCCTTCTTTAAAAAGATCTACCCTCTCTGATTAATGTTAAACTTATTATTGGACATCATTAGAAGAGCAGGAATTATACATAATTTAAAAGGATGTGGCAGTTTCCCTGAAATGTGCTTTTTAACACCAATACAGTAAACATATTAACACTATCTTGATGTTTAGATTCCATCATTATAAATGTCAATCATCAAATTGGAACCAGTCAGAAATATCTTCAGACGTAAGTGAAGATGTGTGAGGAGGGAGGTAGATAAAGAATGATTCCTGACACTTTATTAAGTAGCTTCAACAAGAAACTTTTTTCCTTTTAATTTTGTTTTTACACAGTCAATATATTGGGCTGCCCCCATCCTCCTCTTAGCAGACTGTCAGGAGTCTCTTCCTATTATCATAACGTGGTCAAGTTTTAGAAGGAAGACAAGAAAGCCAAATTAACGGCTATCAAAATGCCTACTCCCCATTAGACTTTTCAGATCTCTTAATTTAGTCTTCCTAACTCTGAAAGGTAAATAAATAATAATAAAGCCAAGCATTCTACCACCGACTCTATTACTTTTACCAACATTTTAACTTCTCTGAAAGCAGGATGCATTTCACAATTACTGGAATGTCAAAATGTAATTGTTAAGTCTTTTCTTTCTTAGTGGTACATAAACCAACTCCGTGGAATCTTCGACTTGATGAAGTACAATGTTAAGAGTTTTATCTTCTAGCTCTGGGGTATCTATTTCAAATCTAAAAGAAATATTTTGCTTATTTTTTCATTCTAAGCCTCTATTATAAGTATTTAAGTTTGCTGAACATGCGGCATCTACATTAAGTATAGCTGCTGTTGCTTTCAGAGCCCTCTGAGTCTATTCTGACCCACAGTGACCTTATGTATCAGAGCAGAACTGCCCTATCATAGGGTTTTCTTGGCTGTAATCTTCATAGACTCAGATTTGTCTTTCTCTTGTGGAGCCACTGGGTGGGTTCAAACCACCAACCCTTCAGTTAGCAGTCAACCAAGTAAACTAAATTAAAGGTATTAAACCCCATAACCCTACTGCCATCAAGTCAATTCCAACTCACAGAGATGCTATAGGACACAGGAGAACTGCCTCATAGGGTTTCCAAGGCTGTAAATCTTTTTTTTTTTTTTTAATGCATTAAAATATAATTTATGTACACTGAAATACACAAAACTAAAGTGACATGGGTCAATGCATTTTTTTTTTTTTTGCAGTGTTTCCCCCTTTCCCTCCCACCCTGGTAACCAACAAAGTTCCCTTCCATATGTAAACCTTTCCTTGACTTTTTACAAAAATGAACTAATACTGTATTTGTCCATCTGTGATTGGCTTCTTTCATTCAGCACAACGTCCTCCAAGTTCATCCATGTTATGCAGTGCTTTGCAGATTCTACATTATTCTTTAGGGTTGCACAGTAGTCCATTGGGTGTATGTTCTGGTTACCTATTGCCGCTCTGACAAGAATATACCACAAATGAAATGGCCTTAACAAACAGGAATTTATTTTTACAATTTGGAGGCTTTAAGTCCAAGTTCAAAGTGCCAGGCTTTAGGGTCTGGGTGAAAGCCCCTCAGCGTTGGGCTTCAGCTCTGCCTCCTGCTCCCAGCCCACTGAAGCTAGAGGATTTTCTTCACTCAGCTGCTAGCTGCTAAGGCTGCCAAGCCCAAGGTTGACAAGTAAAAAGGCACAGTCCCGATGTTGCCAAACCACACGGCAGGCCTAATTCAAGTCCACTGTAAGTCCCAAGGTCAGCAGAGCATGGCAGGCTGCTGAACAATGACACAACTACATGCAGGGTCCAAGCGTGCCATAAGTAGAGACCATTCCCAAAGCAGCTACTCAGCTGCTTGCAGGAGATCCCACCATGGAGTTGACTGCCAGTCTCATCATGGGGAATAACTACCTCCAGCTGCCCAGCCACTCAACCAGGCCAAGCCAAGCTGACACAAGAATATAACCACCACAGTGCACATATCACAATTTGGTTATCCATTCTTCTGTTGATGTGCACGTAGGTTGTTTCTACCTTATTGCTATTGTAAATAGTGCTGCGATGAACATGGGTGTGCATATATCCGTTCTTGTCCTGGCTCCCATTTCTTTAGGATATATACCTAGTAATGGGAATTAGAGATGGTATCTCCAATTCCAGTCTCTTAAGGAATTGCCATACTGTTTTCCACAGTGGTTGTATCATCTGACAGTCTCACCAGCAGTGTAGGAGAGTCCCAATCTCTCCACATCCTCGCCAGCATCTGCCGTTTTCTGTCTTGTTGAACTTTGCCATTAGTGCTGGGGTGAGATGGTATCTCGTTGTTTTGACTTGCATCTCTCTGATGGCTAATGATTATGAGCATTTCTTTACGTATTTGCTGGTAGCCAGAACATCCTCTTTGGTGAAGTGTCCATTCATGTCTTCTGCCCATTTTTAATTGGATTGTTAATCTTTTTGTTGTCGAGGTGTTGGAGTTTTCTATAAATTTTAGAGATAAGTCCCTTGTTAGATACATAGTTATCAACAAGTATGAATCTGCTGTCATTTCGTTATGTGCTTTTTCATGGTGTTGATTTCTTTGTTCCATATAATTTTTTTTCTGTGCTGAGTTTGTTTTGTCTATGAATCGTGTTGCCACTTCTTTCATTGCTATTGTTTTAGTATTTGTTAAATAATTGTACTGGTCCTTTTTTTTATTTTGATGTGAAGGTTTATCATTTTTCTTTGAGGTAACTGTGCGGTTTGTAATTTCTTCCCAAGTTTAGAACACTCTGTTCTATCTTGTAGTTGTCTTGACTTCCCTACCATTTAGAAGTTCTGTAATGGCACAGTTTTTTCCCTCTTTCTGGTTTGTAGTTATCTTCATTTGTCAATTGATGTCTCTGGTGTCCTGTTTACAATCTTGTAGGCTTCTGTACTTTGAATACTTCTATAACTGGGTTTGTTTCTGGGTTATGTCATCATGTGTGTTAATGGTCAGTTGTTGTTTGCTATTGTTGGTTCTCTGTCCAAAGGACTCCCTTTAGCATCTCTTAGAAGGCTGGTCTGGTTTTAATAAATTCCCTTAATTTATGCTTATCTACAAAAGTCCTAATTTCATCATCATATTTAAGGGCTAATTTTGCCAGGTATATAATTCTTGGTTGGAAATTTTTCTCTTTCAGGGTTTTATATGTACCATCCCATTGTCTTCTCACCTGCGTGGTTTCTGCCAAGAAATCCAAGCTTATTCTTATTGGTTGCCCCTTGTAGGTAACTTTTTATTTTTCCCATGCTGCTTTCAGGATTCTTTGTCTTTGGTTTTGATGAGTTTTATGATGATATGTCTTGGTGATTTTCTTTTGGGGGTCTATCCTGTTTGAGGTTCATTGGACTTCTTGAATGGATATATTCTCATCTTTCATTATACCAGGAAAATTCTCTTCCAACAAATCTTTGACAATTTTTTCTGTGGTTTTGTCTCTTCCTGTTCTGGGATTCTGATTACATGTAGGTTATTCCTTTTGATGGTATCCCCCATGAACCTTAGGCTTGCTTCATTTTGTTTTGATCTTTTTTTTTGATTGTTCCCTTTCCAAAGAAGTATTGAGGTATTTGCTTTTAATCTCACAAATTCTGTCTTCCATTGATTCAATTCTACTCCTTTGCTCATTCAATGATTTATCTATTTCTGACAATTTAGTATTAATCTTCTGGATTTCTATGTGTAGATTCTATATCGTTTCTAATTTTTCATTTGTCATTTTGTTCTTGTCTTTCAAAATTGTTCTAGAGTTTTCTCTGTGTTTTCCTCAATTTTGTGTTTTCCTTGATCTGTCTCTCAATTCGTTGAAGGTACCTGAATATAATTCTTTTGAATTCCTTATCAGGGAGTTCCAATGCTGTGTCTTCCTCAGGGATGTGTTTTGGGTCTGTATCCTGGTCCCCTGTTTCTCCTGCTTTATCTTGCTTCTTTGTGTGGACTGTGATGCTTTGTTGTCTCCAAGGCATTGTGATGTTTTTGTGTTCATATTTAATTGGTGATTGTATCTTGGAGTGCCTTGCCCACGATTTTTGTTTTCTTTGTATGCTATCTACATAAACAGGGTACTGTGCTGTGCTCCTCTATTTGCTAGTTGGCAGTACTTATACACTCACCACCTGTTTCCTTTCCACTGTCTGCCTCCCATTATGTCCCTGCCATCCTTGGCAAATGGAGCCTATTCTTAGGTCCCTGGAATCCAAATAAGAAAGCTGTCACTTTAAAATCCAAAATGGCCACTGTTTGTAAACATTCAAAATGGCTGCACCCGTGGTCATTTTAAATATCCAAAATGGCTGCTGCTTGTAAACCTTCAAAATGGCTGTGCCCTCGGTCACTTTAAGTATCCAAAATGGCCACTGCATGTAAACAATCAAAACGGCTGCACCCTCCGGACAACCCAAAGGCCACTGCTCAGGTTGTCTCCCTCCTTGCTGTTTCTCTTCCTAATCACAGGCCACCAATGCAGTTGTCCCTGCAGCCCTTGGCAACCAGGGTTGATCTTTAGGGCAATTCTCAGGTCCCAGCACCACTTGGAAATATTCAGGCTATTGGTCTTGTCAGAGTAGCGGACAGTCCACTGTTCCAACCATCTCCATACGCACTGTTTTCATTCAGGTTTTTCCACTAGTTGCTGCCTAATCAACTTCTGTATACTTCCTTTCAAAACTCAGGGCTCCGGGATTATCTTCTGTATCTCTGTCAATTGGTTTCTCTTTTCTTTGTTGAAGAGGGTCTGTCTGCCTATTCCACCATCTAACCAGAAGTTCCAAGGCTGTAAATACTTATGGAGGCAGACTATCATATCTTTCTGCCATGGAGTGGCTGGTGGGTTCAAATCACCAACCCTTTAGTTAGAAGCTGAATGCCTTAACCACACCACCAGAGTTCTTTGCATAAGGTATTAATTATGAATAATTTTTATTTGCTCCAAGTTTGAGAGGGTATTAAGTACAGATTTATAAGAGATAGTGATTTTGCATTTCATATTTTACCACCTCCATACTATATGCCCACTTAATTTTTTTTTTTAAAGCCACTATAAAAAGCCATTATAACATATAAAATACACACACATACACATTGTAATAGTAGTATTTGCAGCTATACTCTAATAAGTACTCTCTTAACTCATAAGCTCTACAATGAGAGGTATGTTTTGGTGAGTATCAGCTATTAGAGAATAAAAGCTCCTATTCTGTAGATTGGTTTGATCATAACATCAAAAAAGACAAATTCATGCTGCTGAAAATTTCTACTAACATCTCTCAGTTCACTAATCTTCTTTCCAGGTGTGTCCAACCTGCAGTTAAACCCAGCTACTGCACTTCATTTCAGTTAGCAGATTTTTCAGTTCTAGAATTCCATTTGATTCTCTTCCACAGATTCTAGTTCTCCAGTAAAATTCTCCACCTAGCACCTATTTTCATCAACAGGTTAGTTATAGTTATTTTAAAGTTCTTGTCTGTAACTCTAAACTCTGCATCACCTATGTGTCTGTTTTTAGTGTCTTTTTTTTTTCCTGCCTTGTGTTCCTGTTTTAGGAGACCTGGTGACATGGTGGTCTAAGTACTCAAACACGAACCAAAAGGTCAGTAGTTCAAACCAACCCACCACTCTACAGGAGAAAAATGTGGCAGTCAATTAAACATCCTATGGAGCAGTTCTACTCTGTCCTGTAAGGTAGCTATGAGTCAGAATCAAATGGATAGCAGTGGGTTAGGTTTTTGGTTTTGGTCTTATGGTATGCCTAGTACTTCTGACTGAATGACAGACACTGTTTGTGAATAATTATATTAAAAAACATGTATCTTAAAAAAAAAAAAAATGTAGAGCCTCTGGATGGTACGCTGACCTGCCTTCAGACATGATTTAATTTTTGTTCTAGTAGGCAGATAGAATAGGAGCAGATCACCTCAATCTGACCCAATCAGGGACTAAGTTGACTTAGGTCAGAGTTTCACACACTATTTTAAACTGAAGATGTATACATTGTTTTGACACTATCTCTGGTTTGTCTCCACTTGGACCATGTGGCCCTTCAGAGATTCCAACTGTGAGCCTAGAGCCACCATCAAAATAAAGAAAGATTAAAAGTATGACTCAATTTCTTCAGTTGCTTTTTTGCTCATCTCTTACCTTTTTGTCCTACTTAGCTTTTAACTTCTTGCTCAACACAGCTTAAGAATTGTAACCCACAAGAGAAAACTCAGCACAGAATGTCTCTGTTTCCCTTCTCTACTGACTCTTGACTCTTCAAGTCCTAACTAACTTTGAAGCTCTACCAAAAAAAACAAAAAATCTAAACTCACTGCAATCAAGTAGATTTCAACTCATAGCAACCCTCACTGGGTTTCCGAGGCAGTGCATCTTCACAGAAGTATACTGACCCACTTCTGCAGAGCCACTGGTGGGTTTGAACTGCCAACCTTCTGGTTGGCAGTCAAATGCCCTGAGCTCCTTAAAGCTCGGCAATGCCTTCACATTGATTTTTTTCTCTAGCTTTTCTAGTTGTTCAGTAGGAGCTTTAGTTGGCTACAAGTTCCTCCATCATGTGGACTGGAAGAGATAATATAGACATTCCACCAAGCAAGATGATTTTATAGAAGACAGTCATAGTCAACTCTTAGAGTTAGCATCTAACAAATCTGTCTGGAAAGAAGTACAGTTCCTTAGAAACTATGAGGGTGAGATTTCACCAACATAGTTTGGACATGCTATCAGGAGGGACCAGTCCCTGGAAAAAGATATGCTTGGTAAAATAAAGGATCAGTGAAGAAGTAGAGTCAATGAGATAGACTGACACAGTAGCTCAAAAATTAGCTCAAATATAGCAATGAATGTGAGCTTGGTGCAGGACCAGGCAATGTTTTGTTTTGTTGTACATAGATAGGGTCACTATGACTTGGAACTGAGTCAGCAGCACCTAACAACTACCGTGACAGTAAGTGAAGATAGTGATGCTTCAGTGGTAGAATTCTTGCCTTCTAAGCAGAAGACCTGGGTTTGAATTCCAGCCAGTGCATCTCATGTGCAGCCACCATCTGTTCGTCAGTGGAGGTTGTTTGGGGCTATGATGCTGAGCAGGTTTCAGTGGAGCTTCCAGACTAAGACAAACTAGCAAAAAAGGCCTAGTGATCTACTTCCAAAGTAATCGGCCAATGAAAACCACCAACAGTCCAATCTGCAACTGATCATGAGGATGGCACAAGACTGGGTGGCATTTTGTTTGCTTGTGCATAGGGTCACCATGAATCTGGGGCCACATAATAGCAACTAATGGCAGCAACACTGCCTTGACAGTCAGTAATTCACATCCTTTTTTAAAAGAGATCAGATACTTAAGGTAAACTGAGCTATTGCCAATCTCATTTACCCTTCTGCTTCTGTAAATCTTTATACTAGAGATTCCTCCATTGTAAGGCTCCCTGTACAGTAAAGAATTAATTAAATCTGCAGTTAAATCCATCTACTGTGCTCTTAGTTTCAGTTACGAGATTTTTCAGTTCTAGATTTTCTATTTGATTCTTTTCTACAGATTCTAGTTCTCCAATAAAATTCTCCACCTTAGCATCTATTTTCATGAACAGGTTAACTCATGAACAGGTTGGAGTGCTCCAGCCCCATACCTTCCAAAGAAAATACTTGCCCTTGGTTGGTTCCTGGGAGATAACCTCTGAGCCCCTAGAATATCCTCCCTAATAAGCACATCTTTGTATACCTGAGATCTTGGATCTTACCAGCTATTTTATGTTAACAATAACTTTAAGGGGAACATATGTTTTTGTGTCTCTGGGACTCTGAGCCACACATCAGTTTGCTCTCTACAGGGAAGGTGAGAGACTAAGTAGCTAAAGTCAGTCATGGGCACTCCATGCCTATGTGACTGAACCCAACATAAACCCTGGACACCAAGGTTTGGGTGAAATTCCCTGGTTGGCAACATCTTGAACATGTTGTCACAATCAGTGCTGGGGAAATTAAGTGCTATCTATGCAACTCCAATGCAAGAGGACAACTGGAAGCTTGCATCTGGTTTTTCCTGGATTTCACCTTAAGTGCCTTTTATGTGATTTTCATTTGTTAATTTCTGCTGTAAGAAATAATAATATAAACATAATCACTTTCCTAAGTTCTGAGAGTTCTTCTAACAAATCATCAAACTGCAAGGTAGTGTTGGAGACTCCTCTCACACACACGAAATCTGCATGTCCAAATCAAAACTAAAAGCTCACAACTATTAACTTTTCAGATTTCAGCTTTCTTAAACATAGCCACATGGTAACCAATGGCTGTCCAACTACACAGACATCACCAAATGAGAATCTTAAAACACCATGTTTGACAGTTTGCTGACCAAGTAAGGATAAAACAACAAATTAGGGGGAAAAAAATGCTATTTCAGAAGTAATTCACATAACACTGTAATATTCTTTAACATAGACTGAATATACATGGATTAAGTAGCTAGAATAGCAAAAAGCGAAGATCTAAAATGGTAGCTGATGGCTAAAAGTGGCCACTAAGCAACTGAAAAGTAGTTAGT
>NW_006921840.1:3895266-3896997 GCF_000298275.1 Orycteropus afer afer | reverse complement strand
CTCTCCCGCAGGGTGGCTAATGGGTTCAAACTGGTAACCTTTTGATTAGCAGCTGAACACTTTAACCATCACACCACTACATCTCCTTAACGTTTTAATTAAGTGACAATGATTAACAAACATAGATGTTAAAGAATTTCACTACAAAAGATGGCTGAATAAGCAAAAAGACTGCACAGACCTTCTTCAACAAAGAAAAGGGGAACCAGTTAACACAGATACAGAAGATAATCCTGGAGCTCTGAGCTTTGAAGGGAGGATACAAAAGTGGACTAAACTCCAACTAGTAGAAGAATTTGCATGAAAACACCAAAAAAAGGAGACATACAGAGCTGTGGCCTGGCAGCGATCCTGATGGCACAGGCAGCTTGGATATTACCGAGTGGTTTTAGGATCTAAGAATTAACCTAAAAATTGGCTCTGCTACCCAGAACTGCATGGAGGACTGCACAGGTGGCTGGTGAATAAAAGGGGAAGCAACGAAAAGGAGGGCTGAGCTGTGGACTTTTCCCTCTCCAGAGGGTACAGCCATTTTGAATGTTTACATGCTGTTTGACCATTTTGGATATTTAATGCAACAACGTTCTCACAGATTCCAGGGACTTAAGAATAGGCTCCACTTGCCAGGAACCTTAAGTACATCTGGACATGAACAACTGGAAAGTTGCAATATTCCCTTTGTTACTCTTATAACCCACACCCTCTTGGTGAATGGAGGTGGGGCCATCCCTCGCTCCCACCTACCTTCTAGGTTGGCAGGAATTCTATCCTAGTCTGTGTGCTCAAATGGAGCGTAGGTGCCATGCCCCACCCTGCCCAGATTCTTCTTTTCTTTTTTTTTTCAGTTTGTTTTTGTCTGTTTTAAAATTATTATTATTATTATGTTTTTGTCCCTTTTGTTATTATTCTTTATTCTTCCCTTCCCAAGTTCTAGGTTTCAGCTTTTTCTCTCTTCCCTGTTACTGGTTTGAATTTTTTTCATTCTTGTAGTTAACCCTGTTCCTTACTTTCCTTTTTGCACTTTTTCCATTTTTTCCTTCATTGTTCTCTGACTCTACCTTTTTTCTCTTATTGCCCTATCCTCAGATATTGTGGGAGGTTGTTTTTTTTTTTCCTCCTTTTCTTTGTGATTGTTGCTGTGTGCTTATGCAGTGTAATTTCTGTCTGCTTCCTTTTACTTTTTTGATGTTTTTTGGATTGTTGTTATTGTCTAATGGAGTGGGAGACAATAACCGTGCCCATACAATGCAACCACACTGGCACCTCCTGCAACTCCACTTGCTGAATGAGAGCCACCACTTCCTTCTCCACCAACGGGGCCAACAATAAATGACTATTAAGAAGAACCTGACTCACCCTTACTGTTTTTCACCATCAGTTAACAGAGATCTAAATACAACAACACAATGTCTCCTAGACAACAGACTATCACAGTCCACACAAAGAAGCAAGATAAAATGGTAGAGACAAGAGAGCAGGATACAGACCCAGAAAACATCCCTGAGGAAGAAGCAGCACTGGAACTCCCTGATAAGAAATTCAAAAAATTATATTTAGGTATCTTCAAAGGATTGAGAGACAGATCAAGGAAAACACTGACAAAATTAAGGAAAACACAGACAAAACCCTAGAACAATTTTGGAAGAAAATACAAGAACAAAATGACAAAATAAATGAAAAATTACAAATACTTCTAAATCTACAGACAGAAATCCAGAAGATTAATACTAA
>NW_006921840.1:3893502-3894651 GCF_000298275.1 Orycteropus afer afer | reverse complement strand
AATTTACAAGAGATACTAAAGGGAATACTTGAACAGAGAACCAATAGTAACAAACAACAACTGACCGTTAGTACACAGGATGACATAACCTAGAAAACAACACAGCTATGGACATATCCAAAGTAAAATAAGCTTACAAGACTGTAAAAAGGCAGACTTCCAGTAAGATGGAGAAATAGGCAGACAAGCAACACATTCCCTCGTCAACAAAGAAAAGAAAAACCAATTGACAGAGATATAGAAGATAATCCTGGAGCCCTGGGCTTTGAAAGGAACTATGTAAAAGTGGATCAGGCATCAACTAGTGGAAAAACCTGAACAAAAACAGTGAGTACAGAGACAGTCGGAGTTGCAGACTGTCAGCTACTCTAACGGGACCAACAGCCTGAATGTTTCCAAGTGGTGCTGGGACCTGAGAATTGACCTAAAGATCAACCCTGGTCACCAAGAGCTACAGGGACAACTGCGCTGGTGGCCTGTAACTAGGAAGGGAAACAAGCAAGGAGGGAGAAAACCTCAGTGGCTGACTTTCTGCTGTCCAGAGGGCGCAGTCATTTTGATTTTTTACACGCAGCAGCCATTTTGGATATTTAAAGTGACCAAGGGCACAGCTATTTTGAATGTTTACAACTGGCAGCCATTTTGAATGTTTACAAGCGGTGGCCATTTTGGATATTTAAAGTGATATTTAAAGTAACCAAGGGTGCAGCCATTTTGAATCCTTACAAGTGGCAACCATTTTGAGTTTTAAAGTGATACCATTCTCATTCGGATTCCAGGGACCTAAGAATAGGCTCTTTGCCAAGGTTGCCAGGTACATATGAGAGAGGCTAACAACAGGAAAGGAGACAGGTGGTGAAAGTGTAAGTGCTGTCAACTAGTGAATAGAGGAGCACAGTACACTGCTTGTGTAGATAACACACAAAGAAAACAAAAATCGTGAGCAGGTCACTCAAGATACAGTCACCAATTAAATATAAACACAAAATGTCACAATGCCTCAGAGACAACAGAGCATCACAGTCCACACAAAGAAGCAAGATATACCAGGAGAAACAAGGGACCAGGATAAAGACCCAAAACACATCCCTGAAAAAGGTACAGCACTGGAACTCCCTGACAAGGAATTCAAAACAATTATATTTAGGT
>NW_006921840.1:3885161-3886583 GCF_000298275.1 Orycteropus afer afer | reverse complement strand
GAAAAGTGAATTTACTCTGTAAATCTTCACCCAAATCCTAATAAAAAAAAAAAAAGTCCTGGCCCAGACGGTTTCACTGGAGAACTCTACCAAACATTCAGAGAAGAACTGACACCGATGCTACTCAAACTATTCCAAAACATACGAAAGGATAGAATCCTCCCTAATTCATTTTATGAAGCAAGCAAACCTTGATACCAAAACCAGGCAAAGACATCACTTAAAAGGAAAACTACAGACCTATATCCCTCATGAATATAGATGCAAAAATCTTCAACAAAATCCTAGCCAACAGACTCCAATAACATATCAAGAAAATTATTCATTATGATCAAGTGGCATTCATATCAGGTATGCAAGGATGGTTCAACATTAGAAAAACAATCAACGTCATACACACCGCATAAATAAAACAAAGGAAAAAAACCACATGATGATATCAATTGATGCAGAAAAAGCATTTGATAAAATCTAATACCCATTCCTGATCAAAACTCTCAGCAAAATAGAAATAGAAGGGATATTCCGCAACATAATAAAGGGTATGTACGCAAAACCAACAGCCAACATTATTCTCAATGGACAGAGACTGAAACCATTCCCCTTGCGAACAGGAACCAGACAAGGATACCCTCTATCACCACTTCTATTCAACACTGTATTAGAAGTCCTAGCCAGGGCCATAAGCCAAGACAGGAAAATCAAAGGTATCCAAGTTGGTAAGGCAGAAGTCAAACTATCCCTATTTGCTTTTGATATGGTCCTATACCTAGAAAACCCAAGAGACTCAGTCACAAATCTACTAGAATTAATAGAGAGATTTAGCATCATGGCAGGATACATGATCAACATCAAAAAATCAGTTGGATTCCTCTACACCAGCAGAGAGACTGCTGAAAAATAAATAAGGAAATCAATACCATTTACAATAGCTACCAAAAAAATAAAATATTTGGGAAGAAATCTTACCAGGGACACAAAAGACCTGTACAAAGAAAACTTTAAAAGACTACTTCAAGAAACCATAAGAGATCTATATAAATGGAAGAATATACCATTTCATGGATAGAAGATTGAACGTTGTGAAAATGTCAATTCTACCCAAAGCAATCTACACATTCAATGCAATCCCAATACATATCCTATCAACATTCTTTAAGGATATGGAAAAATCAATCACTAATTTTATATAGAAAAGAAAGAGACCTCAGATAAGAAGAACACTATTGAAGAAGAAGAAAAAAGTAGGAGGTCTCATACTGCCAGATCTCAAAACCTACTATACAGCCACAGTAGTCAAAATTGCCTGGTGTTCTGGTTACCTACTACCACTCTGATAGGAAATATACCACAAATGGGATGGCCTTAACAAACAGGAGTTTATTCTTACAATTTGGAGGCTTTAAGTCCAAGTTCAAGTGC
>NW_006921840.1:3883447-3885036 GCF_000298275.1 Orycteropus afer afer | reverse complement strand
CATTTTAAGTCCCAAGGTCGGCAGAGCATAGCAGGCTGCTGAGCAATGACACAGCTACATGCAGGGTCCAAGTGTGCCATAGGTTAGAGACCATTCCCAAGGCTTCTCCTTACATACAGGAAGCAGACCACATCCCAAAGGCAGCTACTCAGTCGCTTGTGGTAGATCCCACCATGGAGTTGATTGCCAGTTTCATTATGGGGAATAACTACCACCAGCTGCCCAGACACTCAACCAACTTCTCATTAAAGAGATGTAAATCAAAACAGCAATGAGATACCATCTTGCCCCAGCACTAGTAGCAAAGTTCAACAAGACAGAAATAACAAATGCTGGAGAGATTGGGACTCTCATACACTGCTGGTGGGACTGTCAAATGGTACGACCACTATGGACAGCAGTATGGCAATTCCTTAAAAAGTTGTAATTAGAAATACCATTTGACCCAGCCATTCCATTAGTAGGTATGTATCCTAAAGAAATTAGAACCAGGACAGGAACAGATATATGAACATCCATATTCATCTCAGCACTATTTATAATAGTCAAAAGACGGAAACAACCTAGGTATCCATCAACTAAAGAATGGATAACCAAACTATGATACATACACACAATGGAACATTATGCAACCCTAAAAAATAACGTAGGATCAGCAAAACACCACTTAACTTGGATGAACTTGAAGGACATTATGCTGAGTGAACTAAGTCAATCACAGAAGGACAAATATTGTATTAGTCCATTATTGTAAAAAGGAAAGGAAAGGTTGCCATATGAAAGGAAATCTTCTTTGTTGGTTACCAGGGTTGTGTGTGGGGGCAACTATGTTAGGTAGGTAGAGACAAATATTGATTGGGGTGAAGAGAAGGGCAATGTTCCAAATGTGAGTGATCAACACAGTGGCACTGAGGAAGAGGAAGACACACAGAGGTACATGGGATATATAAACAACAACAAACCCTTTTGAACATACAGTACTGCGTTGCAGTGAAGGCAAACATGGATATATGGGTGGATAAATGGGTAAACAGGCTGAACTATTAGGTATGTCTATGCAGGAGGGAGCGTGCCCAATACCATGTATAGTGTTGGCAGACAATGTTTCTACAAGTGTATTGCTATGCTCTGTAAGAATTCCCAGGTATATAGTAGAGATGATGAGGGATAAGGTTGTAGTCCCTTCTTGGGCCCAGCCAGCTACCCAGAGGGAGCGAGCAGTTGACCTGTGGGCTCTGGACCATAGTTGCAGGTGACATCAAGCTCACTTGGCATAACAGACTACACAAAAACACTGTGCCACATCCTACTTAGGCAAGTAGGAACTGGGATCTTAAAAGCTTGCAAGCGCCCATCTACATGCAACGATTGGTCTCTCCTCATCCAGAGCAAAGAAGAATAAAGAAAACGAAAGATGCATGGAAACAATTAGTCCAAGTGACTGGTACACCTTTGGGTCCTCAGCCTATACGATTACAAAACCAGAAAAACTAGATGATGCCCAGCTACCACTGTCAACCACTTGGAGGGAGATCTATGTAGGAGATCCTGGATAGCGTGGGAGAACAATGTGGAACAAAACTCAAAAT
>NW_006921840.1:3854254-3882882 GCF_000298275.1 Orycteropus afer afer | reverse complement strand
CAAAGAATGTCTCTCTTCCCAAGATGTCCCTGGATGTCTTGGAAGCAGGCCACACCCCTACGGAAACTCCCCTTGGGCAGACTGGCCACTCAGAACACAGTCATCTGATCCCATCATGGGAACAACCACACAGAACTGGGGTCCAGCCAAGATGACACACAGCTCCAACTATCACACACATGTAAATAAAAAAATGAGAGATTTGATATAAAGCAAATAAATCAAATATATACCTATTAAAAAAGGGGGGGGGGACCAGGTCTGCTGGTCTGATAGAGCCTGGTGGAACCACTGAAACTATGGCCCCTAGCTGCCCTTTAGGTCTGGAATTGAACCCACTCTTATGGCTTCCAGCCAAATAAGAGAGGCATATGAGTTGAACATTTACACTAGGTAGATATACTCCCTGGAGAGAACAATCATGGGAGAACAGAAGGGCTGTGTATGCACAGAAAGACAGCTCAGGGGCAGGAGTGCATGGAAGGAAGGACACAGGGAAGAGGTAACTATAGGTAGGAAGTGGCAGGGCAGCTGTTGCATTGTGGGAAATTGCAATCAATGTCATGAGACAAAGTGTATGTGAATTGCTGTATGGGAAGTGAATTTGCTCTGTAAACTTTCATCCAAATAACAATTGGGAAAAAAAAAAGAAGAAGAATTTTACTACCAAAGCTTAGATCATTTTTAAGAAAGATTACGCCCAATAAAATAGATTACTTGAATAATTATTTTTAAATAGAATCATGCACATCAACTTGCTTCTTCATTTGCTAAGGGCAAAAACACTAAAATAAAAAAAAAAAAAAAAACACTTTTAGTGAAGTAAAACTTACTATTTTCATCAGCTTTAAAATTAACCTTTATTGTTTGTTGTAACAAAGCAATACTAAATTACTGATTTCCTAAGAGTTTGAATAAAACATTTTTCATCTAAAAAATCTTTAGGTTTTTATTTTTCATCTAAAAAATATTCAGGTTTTTAGGACTGTCACTGTCATTTTAATGAATACGGAAGTAGGTTGATACTATGAACAAACTTAAAATTAGTTTTATGTTTAATTCATGACAACATCTATTTTCTCTTTAAAAATAAACATAATGTAATTTAAAAGGAAGCCTTAGTTTTAATTTAACCATATAAATCTCAGATCTTAGCTTAAATATCACTTTTCAAAGAGCCTTCCATGATCCTACCTTCTCTATCCTATATCGTATACAGTGTTTTAAATAGCAATTATCACTCTTCAATGTTGTATTATCTGTTATTTATTTTCTGTTTTTTACTTATAATGCCATGAAGCCAATGGCATAATTTTAGACAATCTAAAGCCTTCAGATCCCAGCAATGCTGCATGGATGAATATTTTACAAAATCACTTACAAGAAAACTGGTGGAAAAAATGGTTCAAATGTACGTGCACACACACACACACCAACTGGAGGTCATCTGTTGTTGTTGTTGTTGTTATGTGCCATAGAGTCAGGCCTGACTCATAGTGACCCCTCCTTGGGTTTCCGAGGCGGTATTACTACAGAAGTAGATTACCCCACCTTCCTTCCAAGGAGTGGCTAGTGGGTTTGAACTGCAAGCCTTCTGGTTAGTAGTCAAGTACCTTAGGCATGTCATCTAATAAAACCCAAATCAACAAGATAGTCTTTCTATAAAACTCTCTTACAGATAATAATCTATTGTTAGTTTAAAGTATCTTAAACAGAAGAGAACTCATGGTTTAACCTTACTTCACTCTTGGCTAACTATGGTCAGTCAGTATCAGAGGGCAAGATCTGGTTAGGATCTGCTTCTTCAACTGTTGCCTGCTGGTTTAATCTTCTGGAACAATACAATGTAGCCTTTTTCAACTATGTGAAACCATCACATCTTACCCAATTCTTCAATTACTGTAGTTATGCTGAAATCTATCTAGCTTTAACCTTCCTCATAGGTTTTGATTTTCAGATTCTTTGTTATTATTGTTGTTGGGTGCTGTGGAGTTGATTCCAACTCATAGGAACTCCACATGACAGAGTAGAGCTGTCTATGACAATTTTCTTGGCTGTAATCTTTATGGAATGAGTCTGATTGTGCAATTGTTAAGTACTGGGATGCTAACAGAAAGGTTTGGGTTCAAATTGACTCAGCAGCCCTGCAGGAGAAAAGACGTGAGGATCTGTTCCCATTAAGATTATAGCCTAGAAAACGGGAACCTAATTTTCTGTGTAAATTTTCACCAAAAACACAATAAAATACTGGGTTTTTTTTGTTTTTGTTTTTGTTTTTTTAAAGACTATATACTAGAAAACCCTGTGAGGCAGTTCTACTCTATCGTGTGGAATTGCTGTATGTGTCTGACCTGGCTTGATGGCACAGGAAAGCAGGTCCCAAGGTGTTTCTCCTGCAGAGCTACTGGATGGTACTGAACCGTGAACTTTTTCAGTTAGCAGCTGAGCACTAAACTGTTGCACCATCAGGGCCAGACCCTTTAGTATTAGTTTATTCTATCTTTCAAGACTTAAATTGTTGGTGTTTCTCTTAAAACATGGCTTTCATAGCTGGTCGTTTAACCATAATCATAAATAAAATCAAAACAGTCTGTAATATGATCATTAGCAACGTCAAATACTATTACTAGAAATTATTTGGCCTGATTGCATTCATTTGTTTTGTAAGTTCATACATAAAGCCTAACATCAATTCCTCTAGCTCATAGTCACATAAATGCCTGTTAAGCAGGATTCATCTATGCCACCTTTTAGTCGAATTTTTTTTACGACCCTAGTGCCTAAGGCACTGGACTGCTAACCAGAGGGCTGGCGGTTCAAACCCACCAGTATCTCCTCGGAAGGAAGATGGGACAATCTACTTCCGTAGTGCTACTGCCTCGGAAACCCAAGGAGGGGTCACTAAGAGTCCAGTCCGACTCCACAGCATGTAAAAACAACAACAAAGAAGGCTGAAGGAGCTCTGATAGCATAGTGCCTAAGGCACTTGACTGCTAACCAGAAGGCTGGCGGTTCAAACCCACCAGCCACTCCTCGGAAGGAAGGTTGGGCAATCTACTTCCATAGTGATACTGCCTCAGAAACCCAAGGAGGGGTTGCTATGAGTTGGGTCCAACTCGACAGCACATAACAACAACAAGAAGGTTGAGGAGCTCTGATAGCATAGTGCCTAAGGCACTTGACTGCTAACCAGAAGGCTGGCGGCTCAAACCCACCAGCCACTCCTCGGATGGAAGGCTGGGCAATCTACTTCCTTAGTGATACCACCTCGGAACCCAAGGAGGGGTCGCTATGAGTCAGGTCCAACTCAACGGCACATAACAACAAGTGAATTTTGTTATGTGTTGGTTGGTGGCCTAGTAGTAATGCAATACGTCTGTCAATAACACTCTGAATATGATTTCTGTGAGCTAGGTCATAAATAATCTCACCAAGTTTTATGTCATAAACAGCTCCTTATCCTCATACACGTCATGGATAAATATGTTTAATAGAACTACAGGGGCTAGGAAGTAGATTTTATAACTGTATCTACACATACATGCACACATGTACATAAAAAATACCAAAATAACTTTTATGCTTTTCTAAGGGTCAAAAGACCTCTAACTTTTTGTCATATTGTTGTTGTTGTTGTTGTTATGTGCCGTCGAGTCACACCTGACTCACAGCAACCCCTTCTTGGATTTCTGAGGCAGTATCACTACGGAAGTAGATTGCCCCATCTTCCTTCTGAGGAGTAGAACAAATTAAAAAAGGAAAAGAGCAGTAAAGGATACTAAGAATGATAGCATATAACTTCCCATATGAGATATACATAATTCCCATTAAATGTTTTCCTTAATTTAACTATAATACTTTTTTTGAAAAAAAAAAATACAGACAGCTGAAAATGTTCAAAATCAAGTCTCACTTACAAGTGTTTAAATGAACCTGTAAGTATAATGCATCTTACTTTACCTTAAACTAAAACAGTTCTGGGGCTGTCTACTATACAATTAAGAGAATAAGTCATGCTTCTTTTATCCTGAAACTATAACTACTTATATGCTCACAGAATACACAAAACCAATCTGGAATGGATAATGAGATTTATTTACTTTAAGAATGGGAAAACACACATTTTTTTTCTTTTTAAGACAACAGCTGTAAAGTTATTAATACTTCCAAAAAAGACCTTCTACTATAAAGCTTTAGTTGTCAAAATGATGTCATAATGTAGTCCTCCTGTACTTCCAGTAAGAAACTTTTTGGATGCAGTTTACCTCATAATTCAAATTTTTCAACTCTTAAAGGTCTTACTAGAGTGACAATCCTCTGCTTACGGTTATAAAATACTCTCAAGACAATCTTTTTTTAGTGTGATGTAGTGAATTACTTGGCATAGTTTTTCTAACCAATCTTCGTGACTCCTACCAGATTACTGGGTTTGTTGTTGTTGTTATGTGCCGTCAAGTCAGACCTGACTCATAGCAACCCCTCCTTGGGTTTCTGAGACAGTATCACTACAGAAGTAGATTGCCCAAACTTCCATGCAAATAAGGCATACAGAACTCTAATGTGGGTATTGGTTAGTTTTGTCATTCTGCTAGGCTTAAAATGAACCCTCCTAGAGGCAGAAGGAGGGATCTCACTGCCATCAAGAAAGAAATTCCAGAGGTAGAATGGAGGAAATTCCAGAGGGAGCGTGGAGTGTATTCTTGGACCTGAGATCCCTGTGTGGGACCTCTTTGGCAGAGAGACCACTGGTAGAGATACAGTGGCAGCAGAACAAAGAGGCCCCAGACAAAGCAGTGGGCTTGCTGGCCCATGGAGCAAAAAAGCTGAGTGCCTTTTGGCAGAAGGCTTGCTGGCGGAATGGGGTGCACCTAGGTGTACCTATCAGCATAGCTAAAAGAGCTTTGTAACATTTGCCCGAGCAGGGTAAAGGTCAAGCCAAGAGACCAAGGGCCTGAGGGCATGGCTAACGGGTGACTGTCCAGACCAAACAACTGTATCCTGAGAGCATTCCTAAACCTGAATTGTAGCCTGTTACTTCCCTAATAAACCCCATAATCATAAGTATTGTCTGTGAGTTCTGTGTGGCCACTGCAACAAATTATAGAACCCAGCAGAGAAGTAGTGAATGTTGTAGGAAGTATAGTTGGTATTAGAGTTGGAAAAATGGCTGGATGGTTGTGACATGTCTGGCCTCATAGGAACAAGCTTGGGCTGCTAATGGTGATTCTATCTCCCTCTTGTGAAGTTAGAGGATGTCAGAAGATGCCACTCCTATACCCTTTTTGTAGTTAGTAATTGCAGAAGCTGAAAAAGCTAAAGACAGTCTGCTTATTTTTAACATCTAAATAACCTTAATTTAGAAAAGGAAGTAAAATTTACATGTAGAGCAAATCTAACATTTTAAAGTTAAGATTAAAATCTAACATTGAAATGGCACACTCATGCTTGTCCATTTAATGCTGCCGATGTCAGTCTTTCCTAACTATCAAGTAGAGTCATATGACTTCACAATAAAGATAACTTTCTCTTTTATTTTTTTATAACATTTCCTGCAATGATTTTGCTTTAAAGGAAACCTGCCATAAATGAGGTGAACTCATTAATATTAAGTGGTCTGTAAGCAGATCTTCTATTATTTTCCCCCACAGCAATTAAATTATTTTAAATCTATTAATATTCTATGCCTGACATAACAATCAGAAATTAGACTCCAAGAAGCAGAATCAAAAGAAAACCAAGGGGAAAGATAAGATACTTTTCAGTGACAATATTTCAAATGATGGCTGTTATGGATTTAACTGTGTCCCATAAAACCAAAATTATGTATTTTATTTTCCAACCTCTATGCCTACAGAATACAGAAATTATCAAACAATATCATTAATATCACACCCAACTAAAATTTTGTTGAAGGTAATTAAAAAAACAATTGCAGCAATATACAAACAAGGAACTGCCAGAAACTCAAGCCTGGATTCAGAAGAGCACATGGAACAAGGGATATCACTGCTGATATCAGTCGGATCTTGGCTGAAAGCAAGAAAACCAGAAAGATGTTTACTTTTGTTTTATTGACTATGCAAAGACATTCAACTATGTGGGTTATAACAAATTATGGATAACAATACAAAGAATGGGAATTCTAAAACACTTCATTGTGCTCATGAGGAATCTGTACATGGACTAAGAGGCAGTTTGTTTAAATAGAACAAGTGAATATTGCGTGGTTTAAAATCAGGAAAGATGAGCATCAAGGTTGCTATCTTTTCACCATACTTATTCAATCTGCATGCTAAACAAATAATCTGAGAAGCTGTATTATATGAAGAAGAACTCAACATCAGGATTGGAGGAAGACTCATCAACAACCTGCATAACGCAGATGACATAACCTTGCTTGCTAAGTGTGTAGAGGACTTGAAGCACTTACTGTTGAAGATCAAAGATTACAGCATTCAGTACAGATCACATTTCAACATAAAGAAAACAAAAATCCTCACAACCGGACCAATAAGCAGCATCATGACAAATGGAGAAAAGACTGAAGTTGTCAAGGATTTCATTTTACTTGGATCCATGTGAACAACAGTTAAGAAATCAAATGATGATACAATCCGAATTCAATAATCAGAAGCTAAGAACATATTTCGGATAATTTGTTAAAACATTTTACTCTATAGATTCATACCATGAGCTATTTATACAGGTAGCCACGGTCTGGGAGAAGTATATTAAAGAAAACATATAGTTTCTTATTCCTAAATTAAAAATGCTATTTCAATTTTTTTATAGTGATAATGGCATGTGTGATGTATTTTAACTTGGTTCTAGGTATATAAAAGGCAGGAGTCTTTTCAGTCATAACCTAAAATGTTCCTACATATACCCATCCAGTAACATTCCAATAAAGATTTAGAATCAGTGATCTCAAATAAAACTGTGAACTAAAACCTAAAGAAAAGTAATCAAACAATATACTACACATTGGGCAAATGTGCTGCACAAGACCACTTGAAAGTGCTAATAGAGCCTGATGGAACCACTGTGACTATGGCCCCTAGCTACCCGTCCAGTCTGGAATTGAACCCATTCCCATAGCTTCCAGTCAAACAAAAAACAGGCATATGAGCTGAACATTTACATTAGGCAGATACACTTCTTGGAGAGAACAATCATGGGAGAACAGAAAGGCTGCTTATGCACAGGGAGACAGCTCAGGGGCAGGAGTGCATGGAGGGATGGACACAGGGAAGAGTTAACTATGGGGAGGAAGTAGGAGGGGAGCTGTTGCATCGTGGGAAATTGTAGTCAATGCCATGAGACAGTGTATGTGAACTGCTGTATGGAAAATGAATTTGCTCTGTAAACTTTCACCCAAATCACAGTAAAAATTTTAAAAAAAAAGAGTGTTCAAAAGTAAAGATGTTACTATAAAGATTAAAGTGACCTTGACCCAAGCTATGACTATTTTCAATAACTTTGTATACGTGTGAAAGCTAGAAAATAAATAAGGAAGACTGTTGCCTAAAAGCAAATATAGCAAGACTTCACTTCACTTACTTTGGACATATTATCAGGAGGGATTAGCTCCTGGAGAAGGAAATTATGCTTGGTAAAGTACAGGGTCAATGAAAAAAAGGAAAACCCTCAATAAAATAGAATGGCACAGTGTCTGCAACAATGACTTCAAACACAGGAATAACTTCAGAGGACGGCAAAGGACCAGGTTTTGCTCGGCTGTACAGAGGGTCTCTATGAGTCAGAACCAGCTAGAGGGCACCTAATTACTATCTTGAAGTATAATGGTGTCAGTGATAGGATAATACCCATATGCCTACAAGAAACACCAGTTAATAGTATTATTATTCAAATTTACTCACCAACCAAAAGCCAAAGAAGAGGAAATTGAAAGATTTTTACCAACTTCTGCAGTCTGAAACTGTCCAAACATGCAATCAAGATGTGTTGATTATTACTGGTGATTGGAATGCAAAAGTTGGAAACAAAGAAGAATCACCAGTAGTTGGAAAATATGGCCTTGATGATAGAAATGACACTGGAGATCATATGATAGAATTCTGAAAGCCCAACAACTCATTCATTGCAAATACCTTTTCTCAAAAGCGTAAATGATGGCTATACACATGGACTTCACCAGATGGAATACAGGAATAAGATCGACTATATCTGTGGTAAGAGGCAACAGAAAAGCTCAATATCTTCAGCCAAAATAAGGCCAGGAGCTGACCTGTGGAACAGACAATCAACTGCTTATATGTAGGGTCAAGTCAAAGCTGAAGACAACTAAAATAAATCCACAAGAACCAAAATATGACCTTGATTATATCCCACCTAAATTTAGAGACCATCTAAAGAACAGATTTGATGCAGTGAACACCAAGGACTGGAAAGCAGAGGACAAGTAGGATGACATCAAGACCATCATCCATGAAGAAAGCAAAATGTCATTAAAAAGACAGAGAAGGAAAAAAAGACCAAAACGATGTCAGAAGAGACTCTAAAACTTGCTCTTGAATGGAGAGTAACTAAAGCAAATGCAAGAAATGATGAAATAGAAGACCTGAATACACGATTTCAAAGGACAACTCAAGATAAATAAAAGGATAACTCAAAGTATTATAATAAAATGTGCAAAGACTTGGAGTTAGAAACCAAAAGGGAAGAACACGTTCAGCATTTCTCAAGCTGAAAGAACTGAAGCAAAAGTTCAAGACTCGAGTAGCAAAGATTCTATGGGCAAAATATTGAATGATGCAGGAAACATCAAAAGACGATGGAAGGAACACAAAGTCACCATACCAAAAAGAACTGATAGATGTTGACCTATTTCAGGAGGTAGCATGTTATCAAGAACCAATGGTACTGAAGGAAGAAGTCAAAGCTGCACTGAAGGAATTGGCAAAAAACAAGCCTCTAAGAACTGATGGAATACCCACTGAGATGTTTCAACAGATAGCGTGTTGGAGGCACTTACTCATCTATGCCAAGAAACCTGAAAGACAGCTACCTGGCCAACTGAACAAATATGGAAGAGATCCATATCTGTACCCATTCCAAAGAAAGGTGATCCAACAGAATGCAGAAATGATCAAGCATGTGACTGCTAGCCAGATGGCTGGCAGTTCAAATCCACCAGCCACTCCTCGGAAGGAAGACTAAGCAATCTACTTCCGTAGTGATACTGCCTCAGAAACCCAAGGAGGGGTCGCTATGAGTTGGCTCTGACTTGATGGCAATGAATTTCGTTTTGATTTATGTACCATCACAGCAACTGTTAACACACTTAAAATAAAGGGGTGGGAGAAAATGTTTTAGTATTATGGAATTAAGGTCTGACCTTGAGGACCCCCTTAAAGATTTGGAATCCCTGAGTGGGGCACACAGTTAAATGTTCCACTATCAGTCAGAAGGTTGATGGTTTGAACCCACTTAGAGGTGTCTCAGAAGACAGGTCTGGTGATATGCTTCTAAAAAGTTGCAGCCTTAAAAACCATACGGAGCAATTCTACTCTATACATATGGAGTTGCCATGAGTCAGTAACAATTTGACAGCAACTAACAACAATTTCAACAAACATATCTTAGTAAACTAAGGAGCTCTGGTGGCATAGTGTTTAAGGCATTTGACTGCTAACTAAAAGGTTGGCGGTTCAAACCCACCAGCCACTCCACAGAAGGAAAACTGGGCAATCTACTTCTCAGAAACCCAAAGGGGTTCTCTATGAGTTGGAATCAACTTGATGGCAGTGAGTTTGTTTTTTTTTTTAAGTATCTTAGTAAACTACTCACCACCAGTCTGTCAGGTTGACATACTGTGGTGGCTTGTGTGTTGCTATGATGCTGGAAGCTATGCCATCAGTATTTCAAGTACCAGCAGTTACCCATGGTAGACAGGTTTTAGTGGAACTTCCAGGCTAAAACCAACCAGGAAGGGCCTGGTGATCTATTTCCAAAAAAATAAAAATGTTATAAATCACAACAGAACTTTCCTTTTAACACATCAACAGGAGGGCTCAATCAGTGGAGAAGGACATCATGTTTGGTGAAACAGAGGATGAGCAAGGGCAAGAGAAATCATTTGTTAGATTGACACAATAGCTACAATGATGGATTCAAACATGCTTGTGATTGTGAAGGAGCTCTGGTAGCAGAGTGATTAAAAGTACTTTGTGTAAAATAAAGGAAAAGAACCTCATGGTCACATCAATCAATGCAGAAAAGGCATTTGATAAATCCAACACCAATTCTTGAAAAAAACTCTCAGAAAAAAAAACAGGAATAGAAAGGATATTCCTTAACATAATAAAGAACATACAAGGAAAATTAACAGCCAACATTATTCTCAATGCAGAGAGACTGAAATCATTCCCCTTGCGAACAGGAACCAAACAAGGATGCTCTCTATCACCCCTCTATTCCACACTGTATTGGAAGTCCTAGTCAGGGCAATAAGGCAAGAAAGGGAAATCAAAGACATCTAAATTGGTAAGGAAGAAGTAAAACTATCCCTATATGCAGATATGATCCTATACATAGAAAACCCAAGAGACTCACCAAGAAAAATATTGGAACTTATTCAAAGATTTAGCATAGTGGCAGGATATAAGATCAACATACAAAAATCAGTCAGATTCCTCTACACCAGTAAAAAGATCTCTGAAAAGGAAATATCATTTATAATAGTTACCAAAAAGATAAAATACTTGGGAACAAATCTTATCAGGAACACATAAAACCTATAAAAAGAAAGCTACAAAACACTACTTCAAGAAACTATAAGAAATCTACATAAATGGAAGAACGTACCATGCTCATGGATAAGAAGACTGAACACTGTGAAAATGTCAATACTACCCAAAGCAATCTATACATTCAATGCAATCTCAACCCAGATTTCATCAGTATTCTTTATGGACATGGAAGAAAACAATCACTAATTTTATATGGAAAGGAAAGAATTCTCGGATAAGCAAAGCACTACTGAAGCAGCAGCTTTAAAAAGTAAGAGGTCTTGCACTCCCTGATCTCAAAACCTACTAAACAGCCAGAGTGGTCAAAACACCTTGGTATTGGTACAATGACAGACACACAGACCAACAGAACAGAACTGAGAACCCAGAAATAGATCCATCGACCTATGGTATGCTAATCTTTGACAAGGGGCTGAAATCCATTCAATGGGGGAGAGAGTTCCTTTGACAAATGGTGCTGACAAAACTGGATATTCATTTGCAGAAAAATGAAACAAGGTCCATACCTCACACTATACACAAAACTAACTACAGATGAATCAAAGACTTAAATGTAAAACCTAAAACTGTAAAGTTCATCAAATGAAAAATAGGGTCAAACTTAGGGACCCTAATTTTTGGCATAAATAGACTGTCAAGCACAACTTAAAATGCACAAACAGTAGAAAATGAACTAGATGACTGAGGCCTTATAAAAATCAAAAGACTTCTCCAAAAGAGCAAAAAGAGAACCTATAGATTGGGAAAAAGTATTTGGCAATTATGTATCTGACAAGGAATTTCTCTCTAAAATTTACAGAAAACTCCAATACCTCAACATCAAAAAGACAAACAATCTAATTCAAAAAATGGGCAGAAGACATAAACTGACACTTCACCAAAGAAGATATTCAGGTAGCCAACAAACACATGAAGAAATATTTTTGATTATTAGCCATTAGAGAAATGCAAATCAAAACGACAATGAATTATCACCTCACCCCAGCACTAATAGCGAAGTTCAACAAAGACAGAAAAGAACAAATGCTGGCAAGGATGTGGAGAGATTGGGACTTTTATACTCTGGTAGCATAGTGCCTAAGGCACTTGACTGCTGACCAGAAGGCTGGCGGTTCAAACCCACCAGTCACTCCTTGGAAGGAAGGTTGGGCAATCTACTTCCGTAGTGATACTGCCTCGGAAACCCAAGGCGGGGTCACCATGAGTCAGGTCCAACTCGACAGCACATAACAACAACAACAACATACACTGCTGGTGGGACTGTCAAATGTACAACCACTGTGGGAAACGGCATGGTAATCCTTAAAAAGTTGTAAAGAAAAATATTTGATCCAGCAATCTCATTACTAGGTATATATCCTAAGGAAGTGAGAGGCAGGACATGAATAGATATATATGCACATCTATGCTCATCACAGCACTATTCATGACAGCAAAGAGATGGAAACAACATAAGTGCCTATCAGTGGAAAAATGGATAATCAAACTATGGTACATGCACACAATGAATACTATGCAACCCTAAGGAATAATGTAGAATCCACTAAATACCTCAAAACATGGATAAACTTGGAGAACAAATACTGTATGAATCTACTACTGTAAAAAGTCAAGGAAAGGTTTATATGTGGAAGGAAATCTGCTTTGTTGGTAACCAGGGATAGGCGAAGAGGGAAGAGCAGGGAAAACTGCTAGATAGGTAAGAGAAAAGTACTGATTTGGATGAAGGGAAAAGACAATATACCAAAAGCAAGTGACCAACACAATAACACTAAGGAAAAGGAAGAGACAGAGAGAAGACACAGAGGTACAGATAACAAAGATAAGCACTTTTACATACACAATACTGCATTATCAGTAATGACAAACATTAACCCATGGTGGATACATAGGTAGAAAGGCTAAATGATCAGGGATGTCTAGGCAAAAGGGAACATACCCGTGACCATATGTAAGTCTGGCAGATGAGAGCTATTTCTACACACTTATTTGTATGTGCTATTCTGGTTAGCAGTCAAATGCCTTAGGCACTATGCCAGCAGAGCTCCTTGTTTCCTTAGTTTTTATAAGAATGTCCATGTATATAATATATAGCAAGGTTATGCTAACTCCTTAGCCACAGCCAAGCACCCTGAGGGAGTGAGTCACTAGGCCCATTGGCTTAGGACCATGGTCACAGAGGACATATCAAGCTCAATTGGAATAATATATCATACAAAAACACTATTCTACATCCTATTTTGGTGAGTAGCAACTGGGGTCTTAAAAGCTTGCAAATGACCATCTAAGATGCAACAACTGGTCTCTCTTTGTCCAGAGCAAAGAAGAATAAAGAAAACAAAGACACATGGAAACAATTAGTTCAAGAGACTAGTGGACCACGAAAACTCAGCCTTCATGACTCTGAAACCAGAAGAACTAGATGGTGCCCAACTACCACTGTCAACCATGGGGGCGGGGATCAGATTAGGAGATCCTGGATAGAGTAGGAGAAAACTGTGAAACAAAATCATTTAAAAAAAAAAAAAAAAAAAAAAACAGGCTCACTGATCTGCTAGAGACTGGTGAAACACCTGAGACTATGGCCCCTAGTCACCCTTTAGGCCTGGAAATGAACTCACTCCTGGGGCTTCCAGCCAAACAATAGACAAGCATATAAGGTGAACATTTACACCAGGTAGGTACACTCCTTAGAACAATCAACCTTGAGAAATCACAAGGGCAATATTTGGACAAGGAAATAGCTCAGAGGGCAGGAATGCATAAGAAAGGACACCAGAAAAGGTAACTACAGGGAAGAGGCTGGAAGAAAGCTGTTAAATGATGGGGATTGCAATTGATGTCATGAACCAAAATGTGTATGAACTGCTGTTTGGACAATCAATTTGCTCTGTGACCTTTCAACTAAACCACAATAAAAAGTAAAAATAAAGCATTTGGTTATTAATCAAAAGGTCAGTAGTTCAAACCCATCAGCCACTTTGCAGGAGAAAGATGAGGCAATCTGCTTCCATAAAGATTTATAGCCTTGGAAACCCTGTGGGGCAGTTCTACTCTGACCTGAAGGGTTGCTATGAGTCAGTCAGAATTGACTTGGTGGCAGTGGATTTGGTTTTTGATTAGTGATCATGAGGATGACACAGGACAGGTCAACATTTCATCCTACTGTACCTAAGCTCACGTAAGTCACAAATGACTCAATGGCAGCTATCTACTCTACGTAAACTATGAATATTAATATTTCAATAAGAAGAATAATGGCCAGGTAGTAATTAATAGTAGTAATCAAAATCAAAATAGCTACCAACTACTGAGCAGAAAAGAAGCAAATATATTTTGGGGAGGGGAGTGAATTCAGTATTAAACCTGCTGGAACAATCTTAAATGAATCTAGGGCTCAGGAAAAAATATATAGTGGCTAAGACACTTGCCTGCTTAACCAGACGGCTGGTGGTTCAAACCCACCAGCCACTCCTCAGAAGGAAGGTCAGGCACTCCTACTTCTGTAGTGATACTGCCTCGGAAACCCAAGGAGGGGTCGCTATGAGTCGGGTTTGACTTGACGGCACATAACAACAACAACAACATATATGAGTGTAGATTTAAGAGTTACACTTAAAATACTGGTCAAAGCCAGGAAGAACACGTGCAGTAAAAGGAAAAGGTCAGAAACTTGAGGAACACCTACAATTTATAAGTGAATAAAAAAGAAATCTTCAAAGTCATTCCAAAGAGAATAGAGAGAGACACAAATCTGTAACAACTGAAAGAAACAATCTGGGCCAATCAATTCATTTTATGGTTAAGGAAACAGCTCAAAGAGGCTCAAAAAGTGAAGTAATTTGGACAACTATCTGAAAGCGAGAGGGTCAAGTCTTAAAACTCTACCTTATAGATTCCATTTCAGTTTTCTTTCCATGATATCAAATTCCCACAGAGTTAGGAAACAAATTTTCACCTTCTGGTTAAAGAATTAAAATCTGGTATCAGGGACAGATATCAAGAAGAACACAACATATGGATCACCAACCCCTCCAAACCCTATTCCTCTTTCAGTCCTCACAAAAGCTCCGGACATTTAGGCTTCCTGATTGGTGAAGACTGATGTACATGGGAAGGCAGGGTGTCCTTTGAGACATGGAAGCTCTGTGCTGGGAACCATCCCATGCTTCACTCTATGCATCTCTACTTTTATATCCTTTTTGAAATCATAAAAGGGTCATTATAAGCAGTAGGCCAGAGATAAGGGAGTCGTAGGGACCCCTAAGCTTACAGCTGGCATTTGAGATACCGGATGGACTTGGCAGTCTATAGTACTGTGCCTTCAACTTGTGAGATATGACCTAGCTCCAGATTGGAAGGGTCAGGGGAAAAAGTGCTACAAGTGCAATTGATGTCAGCACAGAGGTGGAACAGATGCAAACAGAATTGATGATGAACAGAAACTGAACTGGCCTTTACAGTTTCGTGTTTTAAAAGTAAGAACTGGGATTTGATTTTGGTAGCGTAGTGCCTAAGGCACCTGACTGCTAACCAGAAGGTTGGCGGTTCAAACCCACCAGCCAGCCACTCCTTGGAAGGAAGGTTGGCAATCTACTTCCATAGTGATACTATCTCAGAAACCCAAGGAAGGGTCACTATGAATCGGGTCCAACTTGATGGCACATAACAACAACAGCACCCACCTATTATCCCTTGGGTTCAATAAAAACATAGCCAAAACCTAAACCAGTCATCAGAAAGCTTCTAAAAGCCTAATGAATGTTAATTCTCAATGTATTCATTGGTATAAATAACTCCCCCAATGCTTCCAAAATGTTTTTCCACTAAAATTATTTTAATTCTTTTTCTTAAACTAAAATTATTTTAATTCTTTTTCTTAAACATGTATTTCTGCATATATTGTCTGCTGGACAATAAGTTAAAATGATTAAAATCTGGTTTAAAAATCATTCAAAATATAGATACTTTCATCATGCATAACCATCAGTTGATTTACAGATAAGTCCCTGAAAAAAGGACATTTGTTTCAAACAGCTGTTCAGTTTCAGTGAATTCAGAAAGTCATCTATTAGAGACGTCATCTGATGCTTTTGATAACAATGGCCTCACTCAGAACAGAACCAAGAGAGCAATTGTAACCACTTGAGGTGGTGCCTCATTTTGGTATACAACTGGTTATATACAAAAAGAAAAAAGCCCACTGAAATAGCCGCTAAGATTTGGAAAGAAGTGGTATGTGGAAAATATAAAACTCCATTAATTTTTACCTATTTTTTAAATCAGTGGATCATTTTCCATTTAGTCTAGCTAAGTTTCTTTTGCCAAATTTTCAGTGATTGAAAAAAAAAGTTTTAAATTAAATTGTGAAACCAGCAGTTCAGCAAAAGATAAAAACAGCTGTTTTTAAAACACTTGTTCTGCCAATTATCTTCTACACTTGAAAATCAATCATGATATCTGGTAGCTAGTGAAACATGTTGTTGTTGTTATGTGCCCTTGAATTGGACCCGACTCATAGCAACCCCTCCTTGGGTTTCCAAGGCGGTATCACTACGGAAGTAGATCGCCCAACCTTCCTTCAGAGGAGTGGCTGATGGGTTTGAAGCTCCAGCCTTCTGGTTAGCAGTCAAGTGCCTTAGCACTATGCTACCAGAGCTCCTATATTTAAGATCTATCACTATAATTCAAAAACAAAAAAGGCAATTCAAATTATCATTCTACATCTCAGTTACATGGTAAGAGCTCCTTCTAATCATGAGTCTGCATATAAGCACTGTATTTCTCAAAGCACCACAGGAAGATTATAGTAGAGTATTGATTATTCTATGCTTGAAATAATTTATTTAGTCCCTTGAAAACTGACGTTTTTAAACAAAAAAACAGCACTGGGAGTTTGGGGTAGTGCATGCCCTATCTTCTCTCTCAGAGTAATTTACTTGGGAAAAGTGAACTAGTGATATTAGAACAAAAGGTTCAAATGCTTGTTGTTTTGTGTCATCAAGTCGATTCTGACTCATAGTGACCCTATAGGAGAGAGTAGAATTTCCCCATAGGGTTTCCTAGACTAAAATCTTTATGGGAACAGATTTCTAGGTCTCTTTTCCCGCAGAGCTGCTGGTGGGTTTAAACCGCTGACCTTTTGTTTATCAGCCAAGCACTTAACCGTTGTTCCACTAGGGCTCAAATTCCTGAGAAAGGTAAAGCAGTTTATGCAAAATGTTTTCTAAGCACTAGTGCAGAAAAGCAGTATCCTACCAACTCTCATGAGATGGGTTAAGTGCTAGACTGATAATCAAAAGGTTGGTGGTACAAGTGCACCCAGGGGCACCTCAGAAGAGAGGCCTGAAAATCTACTTCCAAAAAATCAGCCACTGAAAACACTAGGGAGCACACATAACAGGGTTGTTCAGAGTCAGATTTGACTTGACAACGACTGGTTTGGTTTCAATAATACTTTATTTTTAAAATGATAAAATGATGACACAAATATTAAAAAAGCAATAAAGCTAACTTGAGGACATTTCAATTTTAAGGTCAGAAAAAGTAACTATTTTTAACCCTTGATTCATATATAAGCCAGAAACTTAGAAGGCATTCTTGACTCCTCCTACACTCTCACCTCCCATATCCAACTGGGTTATCAAATCAAAACCTGTTGCTTCCAGACTCTCACACCTCAATCCCATACTCATCTATCTCTACTGCTAGGCCTTAGTTTAAGCCAAGATTATCTGTTATCTGAATTACTATAACAAGGCTCAAAAATCTCCCTGGTTCTTTTAAAAAAATCTATACACAAACATCTGGCGGTCCTGGTTTAAAAAAATAACAAACAGCATTAGTACTAAATAATTTCTACTGTGGTTATAATAATATCTTGTAAAGTAAGGAGCTCTGATGGCACAGTGCTTAAAGCATCCAGCTGCTAATCAAAAGGTTAGCAGGTCAAAACCACCAGCTGCTCAGCAGGAGAAGATGAGGCAGTCTGCTTCCTTAAAGATATGCAGCCTTGGAAACCCTATGGGGCAGTTCCACTCTGTAAAAAAAGGGTTGCTCTGGCAGCATAGTGGCTAAAGCACTTGACTGCTAACCAGAAGGCTGGCGGTTCAAACCCACCAGCCACTCCTCGGAAGGAAGGTTAGGCAATCTACTTCTGTAGTGATATTGCCTCGGAAACCCAAGGAGGGCTCACATGAGTCGGGGCTGACTTGACGGCACATAACAACAACAACGAGGTGAAATTGACTACATCGCAGTGGGTTATTTTGTAAAGTTTACCACCACATACCTTAAAATTCTGCAATTCTAATCCTGCATACACATTCAGGAGAAAATTTAACATACATTTTACCAATAAATATGAACAGAAATGTTTGTCTTGTTGTTGTTAGGTGCTGTCGAGTCGGCTCTGACTCATAGCGACTCACAGTACAACAGAACAAAACACTGCCCTGTCCTGTGCCAGCCTCACAATCCTCGCTATTACCCAAGCCCACTGTTGCAGCCACTGCGTCAATCCATCTCACTGAGAGCTTTCTCCTTTTTCGCCGACCCTCCACTTTACCAAGCATGGTATCTTTTCTTCAGGGAATGGTCCCTTCTTACAACATGACCAAAGGAGGTGAGACGAAACCTGGCCATTCTTGCTTCCAAGGAGCATTCCAGCTGCACTTCTTCCAGGACAGATTTGTTTGTTATTTTGGTAGTCCATGGTACTTCCAGCATCCTTCACAAGAGAACAACTCAAAAGCATCAACTCTTCTTCCGTCTTCCTGATTCACTGTACAGCTCTCACATGCATACAAGGTGATAGAAAATACCATGGTGTGGGTTAGGCACACCTCAGTCTTCAAAGAGACATCTTTGCTCTTCAGCACTTTAAACAGGTCTTATGAAGCAGACTTGCCCAGTGCAATACATAGTCTGATGTCTTGACTGCTGCTTCCATTGGTGATGGTTGTGGAACCAAGTAATATGAAATCTTTAAGAACTTCAATCTTTGCTCCATTTATTGTGATGCTGCCTATTGGTCCAATTATGAGGATTTTCTTAGCATGCTCAAATAGAATAATACTGGAAAAAACCCAAATGCTTATAGACAAAATAAAAGATTATGGTAAATTTGGAGATAAGAAAATTATACAATGGTAAAAACGAATGAATAGTGAAACTGGTGGTTCAGTGGTAGAATTCTTGTCTGACACCTGAGAGATCTAGTTTCGATTTCTGCCAGTGCACTGCATACTAAATCACCACTTGTCTGTCAGTGGAACTTCCAGCCTGAGATGGACTAGAAAGAAAGCCTTTGTGAAGTACTTTTAAAATCAGCCAAAGAAAATCCATAGGATTTTTGGCCCATTTACCATGAATGATAAAACTTTTAGAAAATGTGAAAGTTCAGGATGATGGTTATCATATAGAGAGAGGCAAGGAGAACACACAGAAAGACTTAAGTTAATGGCAATGTTTCAGGAGTTGGGTTTATACGTTAATTATTTTACTGATACATGAGTACATATACACATAGATAAAGAAGATCAAGCATGGACCAGTGAGGATAACATATCATGGGCCAAGAATTATGATTAATGCAATTCTGTGCAAACCAGTGGGGGGAAAAAGTTTAGAAACAAAAACAGCATTAAGAATTTAAAAAGAAGTATAATTAAAGGTTAAGAGTGAATTAAAAAAAAATCTTGAGAGAGTAAGTGAAATTTTTAATAAAAAGGACATAAGACTAGAAGTCAAAAGGCTGATTTCTTTTCCCAGTCATACCACTAAGTGTTTAATTTAAAGTCAGTCATTTAACATGTGAGTTTCCATAACAGACTATGGTGAGCTGGATTTAATTTTTTTCCTCTGAAACAAATGGCCTATATTTAACGTTAGTGGGTACCAGCTCTTGTCTCTTTTGGAAGACATATCATTCCATTCTTGGTTTCCTTTCTTTTCTGGCCCATCAACAGTCAGAATATATGTGAATAATTTTTGCAATTTCATAATGTTTTAGCATTTAGAGAGAAGCATCAAATGAAATGGTAACATACTCTGATGGAATAAAAACTCCAGATTAAAAAGAAAATAAGTAATACATTTTTTTAAAAAATTTTATCATTATAAAATACAAAGAGGAAATAAAGGTCAGTTGTAAACCTAATTCCCATCAAAACTCTGAAAGATAAGACAACAAATAATCTATACCCTCAACAAGTATAAAGAAATTTTATGGAAATATTTTTCCCTCTCAATATCTTAAACTAAGATATTCAAGTTACCACCCAGAGCCTCCACTACAAGGAAATAAAGTAGAAATACAGAGATGTCCCCAAACCTTTCATTGTGGAAAACAGTAGTTATACATTTACATTTTTTGCTTAATTATACTGGGGGTATTAAGGTAATTATAAGGTGGCTTGCACTAAAATTATTATGATGGGAATAATATGGAGGCCTAAAAGATATACCACGAAAGGGGAAGGTATGTAGAATTGGGATAGGTGTAGGCCTGGGTTTAAAAAAAAAAAACTTCACTGCCATCGAGTAGATTGTGACTCATAGCAACCCTCTTTACATTTCCAAGGTGGTAAATCTTTACAGAAGTAGATTACCCAGTGTTCCTTCCACAGAGTGGCTGGTGGGTTTGAACCGCCAACCTTCTGGTTAGCATTAAATGCCTTTGGCACTATGCCACCAGAGCTCCTTAGTCCTGGGTAATCCCACTAAATACTGGAGATAAAAGTATACTGCAATCAATTCAACTAGAAGAGTTAGAAACTCTCTGGTTCTTTATCTACCATATATATAGGTACCAATGATGAAAATTTATCATAAATATATTTATTTAAAAGTAAATATATGACAACTGTTGTTGCTGTTGTTATGTGCCATCAAGTCAGCCCCGACTCATAGCGACCCCTCCTTGGGTTTCCGAGGCAGTATCACTACGGAAGCAGATTGCTCAGCCTTCCTTCTGAGGAGTGGCTGGTGGTGCGTTTGAACCGCCAGCCTTCTGGTTAGCAGTCAAATGCCTTAGGCACTATGCTACCAGAGCTTCTATATGACAATAGTAGCCCAAAAAAGGAGGAGAGTAAATATGTAGGTAACATGTAGAAGTACACAAGACAACAATAACAAAAAGAGGAAGTAAATGGAGTTAAAATGTTCTAAGACTCTTGGGTTGCTTGAGACATGGTAAGAGTACTAATTTAAGATGGATACACTATTTTTGTATCTTCTAAAGTAACCACTAAAAGAATGAAGCCAGGTGATTTAACAAGCCTATTAAAAAACCCAAACCTACTGCCATCGAGTCAATTCCAACTCATAGCAACCCTATAAGGCAGAGTAGAACTGCTCCCTAGGGTTTCCAAGGCTGTAAATTTTTAGAGAAGCAGACTGCCTTGTCTCTCTCCCACAGAGTGGCTGGTAGGTTCAAACCACCAACCTTCTGGTTAGCAGCTCAATGTTTTAACCACTGCACCACAAGAGCTCCTTTAACAAACCCACAGAATACATAAAATATGAGAATCAGAAACACTTGAATACTATAAAAGGGGGAAGGGAAGAAGGCTCAGAGGACAAAGTACAAAGGGGCAAACAGAAAACAATAGAGAGATGATAGACTTGAATTCAAGTATATTAATTATTAAATGTAAATGGATCACATGTTCCAATTAAAAGATAATCAGGTTGGATAAAAGAGCAAAATCCACTTATATGCTACTTACAAAGCATAAACAGATGGAAGTTCATAGTTCTTCTTGTTGTGTGTCATCTCAGTTTTAGATTCACAGCAACCCCATGAGACAGTGTAGAATTGCCCACAGGGTTTTCTTGGCTATAATCTTATAGAAACAGAATGCCCGGTCTTTCTCTTGCAAAGTCACTAGGTGGGTTTGAACCATCACCAAGTCTTCTTAGGTTCATCATAAGGTTGGAAAACAATATACCATCCACATGTCAACCAAGAGAAGCTGGTTTAGTTAACTATACTAATATGAGACACAGTGGCTTTATGGCAAGAAACATTACTAGAGATGAAGAAGGATGATGCTAAAAGGGTCAATTCAGTAGAAAGATACAGCAATCCTATTTGTATTACCCAACTACATAGCTTCAAAATATATAAAACAAAAATTAAACTAAAAGGAGAAAGAGATTAAGTCCGTAATCATAGTCGTGAATTTAACAGACATTTCTCATAGAACTCTGATTGAACAAGTAGACTAAAAATACAAACAAACAAACAAACAAAAAACAGTAAAGAAATTAACAGTAACCCTTACCTCACTCCAAATATAGAAATACAGGTAGTCCCTGACTTAAAAGATATTTGAGTTACAATGACCCACACTTAAAATGGTCATTTTTTGTTTCTTCTATACATCTTATCATTAGGACTACGTACTACTACGTATAGTGTTGCAGTAGCAGTAATTTGCTGATGTTATCGTTCTCCAAAGTTCACTCACAAATGTTCCCTTTTATAATTTACTGTTCAAAACACTGCTGAATAATAGGCTATGGCTCGCTCCACAATGAAGTCGGTGTTGGGAACTATAACAGATAGAAACCTTATTTACCATTCTGAAAATCCCCTAGCACTTAAAACACTCATAAAAATAAGCTGCTGACAGTCTACTAGAGGAGTAATTTCAATGCCTGGATGGCAACTGTGTTACTCAAAGGCTGATTTTAAATTGTTTCATCCTGTAAGTGTGCACCTAAAAACAACAACAACAAACCCACCACCACTGATGGATTCCAACTGGGTTTCTGAAATGGTAAATCTTTACAAAGTAGATTGATTGCCCCATCTCCCTTCCGCACAGTGGCTGGTGGCTCTGAACTGCCAGACTTCTGGTTAGCAGTCAAATGCCTTAGGCACTACACCACCAGAGCTCCTTAAGTGTGTGCCTGCCGACTGCCTTGGAAAGAGCATTCCTTTCAAGATTCTGCTGCTACTTGATAATGCCCCAGGACATCTTCCTCACATAGATGATTATCTAAATTAAGACATGAAAGTGGTATATCTACCCCCAAATAAGTCAGCTATGACTCAACCTATGGATCAAGGTGCAATCACCACTTTCAAGGCACACTATCTACGGATTACGTTTACTCAGGTAATAGCTGCAACAGATGAAGAGACAGTAACATTGTGTGATTTCTGGAAGAATAATAATATTCTTCAGTGTTTCTGGTACACTGCTATCTCCCTAGAAGGTAGTTATGGGAGAATGGATACAAGGGATATGGAAAAAATTGCTGAGCTACGTAAAGACACACTAAGCATTCGATAAGGGTAATGTTATGGAAGAGATTGGAGGTAAAATCTATCCTATGGCAAAAACACTAAATTTATAAGTTGATATTGCCAATATGGAACGGCTCATAGGTCACTAAGAAGGGGATCTGACAGATCAGGGCTTAACGAATTTTGAAAAGAAAACAAACGCCAAAGAAGAAAGAAATAATGAATAGGAGGAAGAGACGTCATCAAAAAATTTTACAGTGAAAAGATTAGGTAGTTTTTTCTAAACTAAATCAAGGGCTTCAGTTGCTTGCAAACACGAACCCAAAACTAATTGCTTTGCTAAAGTCAATATGCAGATTAGGGAAGCCAGCGAGATGAATACTGCAAAATATATGAAGTAAAAAAGAAAAGGACCATACAGACAATTCTCACTTATTTTCTGCCTAGAAACAACATCCTCATTTCCAGGAATAATCCAGATGATCTAAACTCTTCCACAAGTAGAGTTATTAATACAACCAACAAAATGCCAAAAATGTCCAACTCTTCTTCATCGTCAAAGTTTTATGATTTGTACATCTTTTTATGGTACATACTAAAATATATCTGTAAGTTTATATGTAATGGTTCCAACCCCAAAGACAAATAGAATTTGGATATATAAAGATACTGATAATGAAAGGCACTAAGAATGAAAACTAAAAACAAACAAAAAAAAAGAGGTATTCAGCCTAGGTCAGAACCAATTTACAACAGAGTGGTAGGAATGGAACCCTGTCATAAGTCAGGAACTACCTGTAATTCAAAATATGCAATAGACTTAAATCTAAAGGCTAGAACTTCCAGAAAAAAAAAAAAACACAGAAAAACAAATGTAACTTACTGGTACCAAAAATTTATTAGGACACAAGAAGGCCAAACATAAAATTAAAAAATTGATACACTGGATTTTTAAAACTAAGAAAATGTGCTCTTTAAAAGACCATTAAGAGACTAAAAAGGCAAACCAGAGAATGGGAAACCATATTTACAATACATACACATCTGACAAAGAACTTATATCATTTATAATACATAAAGAAATCTTAATAATAAGACAAACAACCCAACTAAAAATGGATAGAAGATTTGAAGAAGCTATGTGAATGGATAAGAAGCATATGGAAAGGAAGTCAACATCTCTCAAGGTAAATGCAAGTTAAAGTAATGGTGAGGTATCACTCATCAAAATGGCTAAAATTTTGAAAGATAATTATCCAATGTTTACTAGGATCTGGAACAACTACAGCTCACAGACTGTGGTGGGAATATAAAATGATACAGTGGCTTTGGAAAACGTGACATTCCTTAAAAAGTTAAAAATACATCTACCATATGACCTAACAGTTTTACTCTTAGGTATTTATCTAAGAGAAATGAAGAAATATGTCCACAAAAAGACATACACAAGAATATTCATATCAACTTTACTCACAATACTCAAAAACTAAAAACAATCCATATGTCTATAACAGATAAATGAATAAAGAAAATAGGTATATTCATACAGTGAAATACTCTTTAGTAATAAAAGGAAATAAACCACTGATCCACACAACAAGAGATAAATCTCAGAATCATTATACTGAGTAAAGAAGTCCCACTCTGATTGGGATCACAAGAGAAAATTCCACACAGAGTGGGAGAAAAATGTAGAACAAAATAAAAAATTTGAAAAAAAAAAAAAAAGACTTACTGATTTGATAGAGACTGAAGGAACCCTCCAGACTAAGTCCCCTTAGACACACTTCAAACCTGGAAATGATCCCATTCCTGGAGATCACTTTTCAGGCAAACAAAATCCAGGTCTATAAAGTGAACAATACCACCCAAGAGGAATGTATTCCTTAGAACAATTAACCGTACAAGACCAAAGGAGGAGCATTTGCCCAAAAAAAAAGAAAAGGACTTCAGAAGGCAGGAAAGACCGGCAAATGGAAATGGGGAACCCAGGGAGCAAGTGGGAAGAGTGGTGTTACACTGAGAGGATTGCAACTAAGTCACAAAACAAAATGTGTATAATGTTGAATGGGAAACTGATTTGCTCTGTAACTTTTCACCCAAACCCCAATGAAATGTTTAAAAAAAAAAAAAAAGAAAGAAAAAAGAAGCCGCCACTTATATGAGTACAGCCGTAAGGGACTCAACAATCCCTAGCAAAATGGCTGCAAAGTTGCATCTTGCACTGTGTAAAATTAGAAACATTTTTGCTTTTAAGTTACAATCTCTTGAAGGTAACAATACCTCATGGAACCCTGGGATTCCATGGAACCCTGGGATTTCATGGAACACCAGTTGAGAAACCCTGAACTACAAGTTCTAAGCATAATGATGCTAATTAATTACATTGTATTTATTTCCTTTCAAAACTAGAGGTTATGTTAACTTTGGTTAGATATAAAAGGCATATTTCTTTAAGTCATTTCCATAAGTATCTTTGTCACTGCAAATATTCTAGGAGGTAAACAGCACATAAGTTATTAATAATAAAGTCTGTGGTCACCCTCCATTAATATAACTGGATGCTGAGAAGATACATCTAGAGCATCTGATTTGTGGTAGGTATCATTTTACTTACCATTCACCCTTCTGCTCCATCCCCTACCCCCTGCTTCACTCAGCAACAAACAAAAAGTGAAAAAAATTCCTCAAAGACCAAAACAACTTTTGTGTGTAGTATCTTCCTCATTAATATTATCACTGCCATGGACTACATTTTTCCTGCTGGCATTCTGAAACAAAAAAGTCATATGTGATTATAGCACCGTGATTACAACAAGCTATAGCCCTAGAGGGAAAAATGGTTTTCCATTTTTCAGAGTTGTTTAAAAAAAAAAAAAAAAAAAAACTTTTTTTGTTTTTTGTGAGAGACATGCCAGAGACTGTAAATAGCCTACAAAGCTTGAAATAAACTTTACTGACCCTTAATTATTCAATACTCTCTAATGCATTTATTTTCAGAATATGTTCTTTGCAATTATTTGTTTTAGTGATGTAAGAAAGCTGAATATGCAATACTATTTGAACAGCCTTGTTGTTGTTGTGACGTGCCCTCGAGTCGGACCCAACTCATAGCGACCCGTCCTTGGGTTTCCAAGGCGATATCACTACAGAAGTAGACTGCCCCATCTTCCTTCCAAGGGTGGCTGGTGGATTTGAACTGCCAGCCTTCTGGTTAGCAGTCAAGTGTTTTGGGCACTATGCTACCAGAGCTCCTTTGAACAGCTTTATTGAGATATAATTTACATACTATGAAGTTGCTGTGTACAACTCAACGGATTTTAGTATATTCACGCTTGTACAATCATCACTATAATCTCATTTCAGAATATCTTCATCACCCCAAAAAGAAAACTTATACTCATTCCCCTCCAATGCCCTCCCCAAATTCCCTCTTAAACCTATAAATGTTATATGAAATAATTCAGCCCCAGTTTGAAATGAATAGAAATGGACTACAAACTATGGTTAATCTCTATGGAAAATGATTCACTGAGTGAACCGTAAGGTAAACAAATCTACAAGGAAAAAATTGTTTAGCTTCTTAGGTAAAATACATAAATGCTTTCTAAAAATCAATATAACAGCATTGGCAAAAAAAAAAAAAATTAAAGTCTATCCTGAAATAATATTCCTTAGCAGTATTAGGTTATTAACCTAGGAGAGTGTAATGGTTTAAATTGTGTTCCCCAAAAATATATGTTAGAATCCTAACCTCAATACATGTAGATGCAATCCCATTTGGAATAGGGTTTTCTTTGTTATGTCAATGAGGCCATTAGTGCGTGGTGGGTTTTAACAACCACCTTTAAGATATAAAAGGAGCAAATCATGTTTAGAAGTTAAGCAAGTATGGACAGGGAAAGACAGGTGCCATGCCAAATAAAGATCAGCAAGGAAGCAGAAACAGAAATGAAAAAGAGACAAAGACCCTCCCCAGAGCTGACAGAGAGAAAGCCTTCCTTTCCCTAGACAAGTACCCTCAATTTGGACTGCTAGTGTCCTTAATATTAAGAAAATATGTTTCTGTTCCTTAAAGCCACCACTCATGCATGGTGTTTCTGTTGTAAGAGCACTAGATAACTAAGAAGGAACTCTGGTGGCACAGTGCCTAAGACATCTGACTGCTACTCAGAAGGCTGGTGGTTCAAACCCACCAGCCACTCCTCAGAAAGAAGACTGGGCAATTTACTTCCATGGAGATATCACATGGGAAACCCAGGGAGAGGTCATTATGAATCGAGACCAATTTGACGGCAGTGAGTGAGACAACTAAGACAGGATTCTCTCAACAAGCATAAAAAGTCCATAAAAGAATTAATCAAGTCATAGAATAACTTGCAGACTTTAATTCTTAGTGGTTTACAGAGTAATGCTGTGTTCTATAATTTATGGCATCTTAATTCTTTCAAGGCTTGGAGTACTGAAATAGGTACTGCATTGCTATTTTATTGCTATAGAATCTCCTCAGAAGTAATAAGATAAACCAGTCTCATTTAACTAGAATTTTGTAACTCTAACTATCTGTAGAATATGACCTTAAGGATCTACAGTACTGAATAAAATACCATCATTCTTTTGGTGGTTACCATAGAAAATACAAAAATGTATCTTTATTTTCTGCCTTAAATGAGTACTTTCACAAGGCAATGTGAATGCTATTGGTATAAGCAGTCAAACAGTTTGCCCTCATATTTAACCTTTTCAATGCTCTTTATTCTCTCACACTTTCATCTAAAAAAATTTTTTTCTATAACCTGGTGAAACTTCCTTAACATTTCTTGAAGTACAGGTTTGCTGCTGATGACTTCTGTCAGTGTCTGTTTATCTGAGCATAACTTTGTTGCTGTTGTTGTTTGCCGTCGAGTCGGCCCCGATTCATAGCGACCCCTCCTTGGGTTTCCGAGGCAGTATCACTAGGGAAGTAGCATTGCCCAACCTTCCTTCCAAGGAGTGGCTGGTGGGTTTGAACCGCCAGCCTTCTGGTTAGCAGTCAAGTGCTTTAGCCACTATGCTACCAGAGCTCCTAAGTATAACTTTAGCTCATCTTAATTTCTCATGGATATTTTCACTGAATATACAATTACTGACAGTTTTTCTTTCCAAATTTTAAAAATGTCATTCCGCTGCCTTCTGGTTTCCACAGTCTGTTGAAAGTCAATTTATATTCTTATTATTTCTCTGTAAGAAATAATATTTTTTTCTTCCCTTTGACTCCTTTTAAAATATTCTTTGTATTTGGATTTTAGCACTGTGATTTCCAAACTTTGTACTGAGAGAAACAAATCAACGTGTCAAATGCCAAACAAACAACTGTTGTTGTTAGGTGCCGTCAAGTCGTCTCCAACTCATAGCAACCCTATGCACAGCAGAACAAAACACCGTCCTGTCCTGCGCAAGCTCCACAATCCTTACCATACTTGTGCCTGTCGCTGCTACCAGGGTGTCAATCCATCTTGTTGAGGGTCTTCCCCTCTTTCATCAACCCTCCACCGAGAAGGACAGATTTGTTAGTTCTTTTAGCAGTCTGTGGTACTTTCAGCATTCTTCACCAACAC
>NW_006921840.1:3851139-3851914 GCF_000298275.1 Orycteropus afer afer | reverse complement strand
TCATGAGTACAATTAAGTGTTCTGGAATTCCCATTCTTCTCAATGTTATCCACAATTTGTTATGATCCACACAATCAAATGCTTTTGCACCGTCAGTAAAACACAGATAAACATCTTTCTGGAATTCTTTGCTTTGTACCAAGATCCATCTGACATCAGCAATGATATCCCTTGTTCCACATCCTCTTCTGAATCCAGCTTGCATCTCTGGAAGTTCTCTGTCAGTATAATTCTGCAACCGTTTTTTAACTATCTTCAGGGAGATTTTACCTGCACATGGTATTTATGACATTGTTCAATAATTTCCACATTCTGTGGGATCAGTCTTCTTTGGAAATGGGTACAAATATGGATCTCTCCGTCAGTTGGCCAGATAGCTGTCTTCCAAATCTCTTGGCATAGATGAGTGAGTGCCTCTAGCAGGCATCCATTTGTTGGAACATCTCAATGGGTATTTCATCAATTCCCAGAGCCCTGTTCTTTGCCAACTGAGTGCAACTTCGACTTCTTCCTTCAATGCCATTGGTTCTTGAACAATGAATCCTGAAATGGATGAACATTGATCAGTTCTTTTTTGGTACAGTGACTTTGTGTATTCCTTCCATCTTCTTTTGATGCCTCCTGCATCATTCAATATTTGCCCATAGAATCTTTCAATATTGCAACTCAAGGCTTAAATTTTTCCCTCAGTTCTTTTAGCTTGAGAAAAGCTGAACATGTTCTTCCATTTTGGTTTTCTAACTCCAAGTCTTTGCACATTTCATTCTAGTAATGG
>NW_006921840.1:3846727-3850963 GCF_000298275.1 Orycteropus afer afer | reverse complement strand
TCAAGGTCATATTTTGGCTCTCGTGGACTTGTTTTAATTGTCTTCAACTTCAAGTTGAACTTGCATATGAGCAGTTGATGGTCTGTTCCACAGTCAGCTCCTGGCATGGTTTTGGCTGAAGATACTGAGTTTTTTTCATCACCTCTTGCCACAGATGTAGTCAATCTGATTCCTGGGTATCCATCTGGTGATTCCAAATGTATAGCCACCATTTGTGTTGTTGAAAAAAGGTATATGCAATAAATAAGTGTTCTGGTTACCCAGTGCTGCTCTGACAGGATACCACAGATGGGATGGCCTTAACAAACAAGAGTTTAATCTTACAATTTGGAGGCTTTAAGTCCAAGTTCAAAGTGTCAAGCTCTAAGGGCTGGGTGAAAGCCCCTAAACCTTGGGGTCCAACTTTGCCTCCTGCTCCCGGCCCACTGGAGCTACAGGTGTTTCTTCACTCAGACAGCTGCTGGCTGCTGAGGCTGGAAGCCCCAAGGTTGTTAAGTAAAAAGGCACAGTCCCGATGTTACCAGACCACAAGGCAGGACATTAACTTAAGTCCACTGTAAGCCCCAAGGCCGGCAGAGCATAGCAGGCTGCTGAACAATGACATGGCTACATGTAGGGTCCAAGCGTGCCATAGACTAGAGACCATTCTCAAGGCTTCTCCTTATATACAGGAAGCAGACCACATCCCAAAGGCAACTCAGCTGCTTGTGGTAGATCCTATCATGGAGTTGATTACCAGTCTCATCATGGAGAATAACTACCACCAGCTGCCCAGCCACTCAACCAGGCCCAGCCAAGCTGACACACAAACATAACTACCACAAGAAGTCATTGGTCTTGCAAAATTCTATCATGTGATCTCTAACATTGTTTCTGTCACCAAGGCCAAATTTCCAACTACTAGTGATTCTTCTTTGTTTCCAACTTTTGCATTCCAGTCACCAGTGATAATTAACACATCTTGATTGAATGTTCGGTCCATTTCAGACTGCAGAAGCTGATAAAAATCAACTCATCTTCCTTGTAGGCATATGGATATTATCCTATCACTGACAGCATTGTACTTCAGCACAGATCTTAAAACATCCTTTGCAATGATGAATGCCATGCCATTCCTCCTCAAATTGTCATTCCTGGAATAGTAGATCATATGGTTGTCTAATTCAAAATGGCCAAAACTGGTCCTTTTCAGCTCACTAATGCCTAGGATATCAATCTTTTATGTGTTCCATTTCATTTTTGACAACGTCCAATTTTCCTAGATTCATACTTCGTACATTCCATGTTCCAATTATTAATGGATATTTGCAGCTGTTTCTCCTCAATTTAAGTCATGCCACATCAGCAAATTGAGGTCCCAATACATTTACTTTATACCTATCATTAAGGTTGGTTCTACTCTGAGGAGGCAGCTGTTTTCCAGTTGTATTTTGAGTGCTTTCTGACCTAAGGGGTTTCGTCTTCCTGCACTGTATCGGACAATGTTTCCAGGCTATTTATAAAGGTGCCCAGTAATGTATCAGACAGTGTTTCTCTGCTAATCATAAATTTTTCCCTGGCCCATTCTTTGAGAAGTGGATGGCCTCTTCCTTCTTCCTAGTCTGTCTCAGTCTGTAAGCTGCGTTGAAACTTCTGCACCAAGGCTTTTGAAACACCTGGGGCACAGCCTCAAGCCTCGTAGCAACACTCAAGCCACCACAGTAGGAAAAACTGACAGACAAATTTGTCTCCCTTAGCTGTTGGAAGCCTCTCCACCAAACAGCTACTATTAAACTATTTGGACCTAACCACTTAAAAATAAAACTGTTACTTCTTTGCACTTAGTTGTTGTCAGGTGCCATCAAGTCAGCTCCAACTCATAGAGACCCTATGTACAACAGAATGAAACAGTGCCCAGTCATGTGCCATCCTCACAAACCTTGCTATACTTGAGCCCATCAGTGCAGCCACTTTGTCAATCCATCTTTTGTTGAGGGTCTTCCCCTTTTTCAATGACCCTCCACTTAACCAACCTTGATATCCTTCTCCAGAGAGTGGTCCTTTCTGACACCATGATCAAGGCAGGTGAGACGAAGTCTGGCCATTCTCACTTCCAAGGAGCATTCTAGCTACACTTCCTCCAGGACAGATGTGTTAGTTCTTCTGGCAGTCCAGAGTACTTTCAATATTCTGTGCTGGCTTGCATGTTGCTTTAAGGCTGGAGGCTAGCCCACTGGTTTTTCAAATACCAGCAGGATCACCAATGGTGAACAGGTTTCAGTGGCGCTTCCAGACAAAGACAGACTGGGAAGAAGGATGGGGCTGCCCACTGCTGAAAACACTGGCCAGTGAAAACCTTGTGAATAGCTGTGGGACACTATCTTATACGTTACTGGAAAATTTTATGAATAGCCCTGTCTGATACAGTGCCAGAAGATGAGCCACTTAGGTTGGAAGGCACTAAAAGTGTGACTGGAGAAGAGTGGCTTATCAAAGTAGAGTCAACCTTAATGATGTGGCTCAAGTAAACCACATCTGCTGGGATCTCCATCTGCTGGTGGGGCATGACTCAACATGGGAAGAAACACTTGCAAACATCCATTCATAATCAGAATGTGGAATGTGCAAAGTACGAATTTAGGAAAACTGGAAATTGTCAAAAATGAAATGGAACACATAAAAATCAATATCCTGGGCATCAGTGAGCTGAAATGGACTGACCTGGGCCATTGTGAATCAGACAATCATATAACCTACCATGTCAAGAACAACACATTGAAGAGGAATGGCATCACATTCATCATCAAAAGAAGGTTTCAATGCTGCAAAAGAAATAATGCAAATATAAGTTTACTACTTAAATGAAGCTGGCTGCTTCTGTAAAGATTTATGGCCTTGGAAACTCCATGTGTCAGTCCTACTCTGAACTACAGGGTCACTATGAATCAGAATGAGGAAAAGCACCAGGGACCAGGACAGATGAGGAGTGAGCTGCAGGGATCCAGGTGGGGAGAGGGAACCCAGGCATGCCCAAAGCAGCAGGGTGGGAGAGTGGGAGAAAGAAGAGGAAAAGTCCCAAGGACCAGTACAGACGAGGAGTCAGCCACAGGGATCCAGGTGAGGAGAGGGAACCCAGGCCACGCCCCAAAGCGGCAGGGCAGGAGAACAGGAGAGGGGAGAGGAATAGGCCCAGGAACCGGGACAGAGCAAGGAGTCAGCCACAGGGACCAAGGTAAGGGTGGTAGGAGAGGTTTCCAATAGGAAGACAAACTTGTCTGTCATTTTGTCCTACCATGGTGATGTGTTGATGTGAGTCTTGAGGCTGAGCCACTGGTGTTTCAAACACAGTGGGCTGTACATGGTTCACAGGTATCAGCCCCAGCTTACAGACTGAGACAGACTAGGAAGAAGGAAGAGACCATCCACTTATCAAAGAACTAGCCAGGGAAAACCTTATGAATAGCAAAGAAACACTGTCTGATATGTTAATGCGCAACTTTATGAATAGTCCAGATAGGTTAGAAGGCTATCAAATTAGGACTGGGAAAGAGCTGTATCATCTGAGTAAACCCAGCCTTACTTCTATGGATAAGGTAAAGCTTTCAAGACCTCCTTTTGCTGAAATTGAAGAAAAACCAGCTGCAGACATCCATTAATCACTGGAACATGGAATGTACGAAGTATGAATCTAGTAAAATTGGAAGCTGTCAAAAATGAAATGGAATGCATAAAGTTTGATATCCTCAGTATCACTGAGCTGAAATGGATGAGTTTTGGCCATTTTGAATCAGACAACCATATGATCTACTATGCCGGGAACAACAATTTAAAGAGGAATGGTGTGGCATTCATCATCACAAAGGATGTTTCAAGATCTGTCCTGAAGTACAATGTTGTCAGTGATAGGATAATACCTATATGCTTACAAGGAAGACCCATTAATACAACTATTACTCAAATTTATGCACCAACCACCAAAGCCAAAGATGAGGAAATTGAAGATTTTAATCAACTCCTGCAGTCTGAAATTGACCAAACATGCAATCAGGATGTGTTAATTATCCCTGGTGACTGGAATGCAAAAGTAGGAAACAAAGAAGAATCACCGGTAGTTGGAAAATTTGGCCTTGGTGACAGAAATAATGCTGGAACTCGCATGGTAAAATTTTGCAAGACCAACGACTTGTTCATTGCAAACACCTTTTTTCAACAACACAAACGGAGGCTGTACACGTGGACTTCACCAGATGGAACACA
>NW_006921840.1:3843674-3846627 GCF_000298275.1 Orycteropus afer afer | reverse complement strand
AGTGATACTGCCTCGGAAACCCAAGGAGGGGTCACTATGAGTCGGGGCCGACTCGATGGCAAATAACAACAACAACAACAACATCACTACAGAAGTAGATTGCCCAACCTTCCTTCCAAGGAGTGGCTGGTGCGTTTGAACCACCAGCCTCTGGTTAGCAATCAAGTCCATGGTCTTGGCTTCAAGAACACCTAGACAATAACTCCCAAATTTCTATCTCTGACCTTGACCTCTGTTCAGAGCTGCAGACTCACATATCCAGCTACCTACTTGGGTACCTCAAAGGCAGCTTAATCTTCTACGTTAGGCCTCATTCCTCAGAGCAAAAAGTTCAAAGTCAAAACCCTCACAAGAATAATGTATTAACTCTTTGTAGATGAACATAAGAATTAGATTTTTTATAAATACATTTCAAATTTATTGTAGTTCAGAAGGGAGCTCAGGTGGCGTAGGACCTAAGGCATTTGACTGCTAACCAGAAAGCTGGCAGTTCAAATCTACCAGCCATTCCTTGGAAGGAAGATGGGTCAATCTACACTTCTGTAGTGATACTGCCTCGGAAACCCAAGGAGGGGTTGCTATGAGTCAGATATGACTTGACGGCATTGAGTTTGGTTTTTCAGTTTTGTGGTTCAGAAAGGGCACTGAGATCTGAAACCATCTACACCCATAGTTTATGGTTTATATTAACATTACATTACTATTTGGCTATCTTCACCAACAAGACTTTACTATTCCAGGAAATTCTTGCCCAGGAAGATAAAAGTTGCAAATAACTTCATTGTTCATTTCAGGAACTTCCCAAAAAACTCATATAAACGAACATTAGACTATTCAATTTTTTCACAAATAGCTGCAAATGACTGCTTATTCTCTAGGACTCTTTGAAAACCTTACCCCAAAACCCTTGTCTTCCTGTGTCCATCAATATAAACTATCATATCACAATCTTTATCTAATTCTAAAGTCGAGTCTGACTCAAGAGCACATAACAACAACGAACGAACCCTGGTAGCGCAGTGGTTCAGCACTCAGTTGCTAAATGAAAGATGTAGCAGTCTGCGTCCATAAATACCACAGCCCTGAAAACTCTATGGGGGCATTCTACTCTGCCTATATGGTCCTCGTGAGTGGAATTAACTCAATGAAAACAGGCTTATTTAATTCTAACTAAGCCCCTACAACATTAGAATATCTGCCTTAAACGAGACACCAAATACTCAGTAACCTAACTTTGCTCTCCCTCCTCTCTTCTTGTTCCCCCCATCACCTACAGAGGTTACCAAGACTTTATAAAGGTATACCCTCCTGCAGTGTAATAAATTACTTAGTATGGCTCTTCTACCCATAAGTCATTGTAAACTCAGTGGTGGAATGAGCAACTGAGGAGCACCTGATTGTAAATGTTATCCACCTGGGTTATTTCTGTTGGGCATGGCACAACACAATGTTATGAGAGGTTCACTCTCAGGTGCTTAGAATTCTGTTGTTATGATTGGTTGGTTTGGCCACTCTGCTGAGCTCAAAAGGAGGCCTCCTAGAGGCAGAACTCTCTCTCTGTCTACTGGTTGAGGAAGATGTGCTGCTGAAAGAGATACGCGCTCCTGAAAGAAACACGCACTCCTGAAAGGACATGCGCAGCTGGGAAAGAGACGCAAGAGACACACATTGCTGAGTGAGACACCGAGGGACACACACTGCTGGGAAAGAGACTGTGAGAGACTATTGGCTGAGGGATGGTGGGCTGCAAGAAAAACTGAGTGTTTTTCCTAAACTTGAATTGTAGCCTGGTGCTTCCCTAATAAATCCTGTAACCTGTGAGTTCTGTGTGGCCACTGCAGCGAATTATCGAACCCAGGAGAGAGGTGGTGTGGTGGGTGCTTAGGGAGGAATGGTTGGAGAAAGGGCTATAGGGAGGCAGCATATTTAGCCTCACAGGAATAGGCCTTGGGCTATTGATGGTGATTCTGTCTTCCTCTTGTGGGATTAGAGGAGGTCAGAAGATGTGGCCTCCCTGCCCTTTTTGTACCTCCTTTACTGCTGTAAGCAATAAACTCAACAGCTAGGAACCAACATTTAATACTACTACTAGACATCTCCCCAGCTGTCTGTTAAAATTCAGTTCATCAATACTTGTTTCATCACAGGGAGTATGAGAAAACTATAAATAATTTTATTTAATGCTAATGATAAATAATCACTGCATTAACCAAACCAAAAACAAAACTCACTGCCATTGAGTCAATTCGCACTCATAGCAACCCCCATCGGGAAGTAGATTGCCCCATCTTCCTTCCATGGAGTGGCTGATGGTTTGAACCGCTTTCTTCTGGTTAGCAGTCAAATGGCTCAGGCACTACGCCACCACAGCTCCTGTATTAGGCAGCATAACTGGTAATTTCTTAATAAATTAAAGAATTGATCCACTAATTAAACTGATAAAGAATAGCAAATAAAGAGAATTAATGTCAGAAAGGGCCATAAAACCAGTGAGGAGTTCTAAGAAAGTGGGAGACAGATCACAGATAAGCTTAATAATCTATGAGAATCAGGGGAAAAAAAAAATGAACATATGAATAATCCACAACACTAATAATCAGTACTAAAAAACTGCTAAATATACTATAATTTTATTGTGAAGACATTTTAATAGTTTTTAATAGTATAAAGTCATTTTTAAACCATGATTTGGAATTAAAATACAACGAAATGCTTTATATATTTTCCATTAAGTTGAGACTTCTTATCAATACGATCCACTAAGGGTAAATGCATAAGGGATTTCATTCAAAGCACCTAGCCAGCCACAGGCATGCTTGACTACTTTGAAAAGGTTAGCATTTAAAATGCATCAAAGAGCAAATCAAAACAACAATGAGATACCATCTTGCTCCAGCACTAGTAGCAAAGTTCAACAAGACAGAAAATAACAAATGCTGGCGAGGTTGTGGAG
>NW_006921840.1:3837362-3843574 GCF_000298275.1 Orycteropus afer afer | reverse complement strand
CTGGACAATGAATAGGGAAGACCGAAGAAGAGCTGATGCTTTTGAATTGTGGTGCTGGCGAAGAATGCTGAAAGTACCATGGACTGCTAAAAGAACTAACAGATCTGTCCTGGAGGAAGTGCAGCCGAGAGGCTCCTTGGAAGCGAGAATGGCCAGACTTCATCTCATTTACTTTGGTCATTGCTTGAACAATTTCTCTTAGAAAGATAAGCACGAGGCCGCTCCCCATGAGGCAGAGGTTAAAGATGTCCCAAATGTCCAAACTACCATGCCACTCCATCATTTCAGACATTAACTCCTCCTCCTCCTCCCAGTAATTTCCCCAGTCTTAGGGTTCTGTATTTCGCTGTAACGCCTCACAGAACTCACAGACACCCAAGGGTTTGTCTCACATAGTGGTGGTGGAGGCTGGCAGGCTGGCGAGTCCCAGGTCCGTGGGTAGGTCTGGCGGATCCTCCCAACTCTCGGGGTTTGATGAACCTCGATCAGCAGATCAGATGACAGCTGCTGTCCCAAATCCAGGGGTGAGATGAGAATGATCCAAGACACACAGCCGGAGCAAGAGGGGAGCGAATCTTCCCAGGAGATTCGTAGGTATTCCCTCAGGGAAGCTAAGGGTGGTGATTTGAATTATACCCTCCAGCAAGGCAGGAATCAAGATACATTCCACCTGTGTCCCCAACAGAATTAACCTAAATCCCATCACAGAGTCGATTGCCAGTCATTATAGGGAATGACTACTACCAGCTGCCCAGCCAAGTTGATACCTGACCTTAACTACCACACCACCCCAAATAGGCATGGATAATGGGATTTACAAAACATCACAGAATGGAGAACAATGGCTAGAAGGGCCACATCAAGCAATTCACTGCAGTCATGTTGTCAGAAGGGACCATTCCCTGGAGAAGGATATCATGCTTGGTAAGGTGGAGGGTCCACGAAAGGGGAAGGCCTTCAACGAGATGGACTGACATGGTGGCTGCGACAATGGACTCAAGTATAGCAAGGATCATGGAGCTGGCGCAGGATTGCGTGGTGTTTTGTTCTGCTGTGCATGGGGTCGCTGAGTTGGAAACGACTGGATGGCACCTAACAACAACTACTCAGCCTGCCAGAATCTAAGTTTCTTTCTCTCCCACTACCCTCCTAGTCTCCATCCCCTAATTTCCACCTAGGTTCTTTGTGTTCTTCCCCACACCCCCCAAACTCCCAGCTTCCGGTGAAGCCCTTTGTTCCCCTTTCCTTCCAGGAGGCAGCCCCCACCCCCTCTCCCAGTTTCCGCTTGGATCCTTTGTCTCCATCCTGGGCTTAGCTTGTATCCACCCTCTTTTGGGTTTAGTACCCCTTCAACACTTAGGATTGGTTCTTTAAATAGGCAAAGGACCTCCTGCATCAAAACACTACTTAAGCACCCTGCAGAGACAGGATGGGCACTGATGCTACTCTAAGCCTCAGCCCATCTGCCAGAGGGTTGTTTCAATAAAACTTATTTTTCTACCAATTCACCCTGGTCTTATTCTTCTCGGTATTTCGACACCTAACAAAAACTATCATCACCTTCAGAAAAGCCTTTTTGTGACTTGAGGAAAAGAATTTTTAAAAGCCCTAATTCTCTACCACATTACTTGCTAAATGGAAAATTTAAAACTATTCAAATACCAATCCTAAAAGGAAGAGAGTATAACAAAGAGACAATTAACAAGTATACTTTACTTTCTTTATAAAGAGCCTTCATAAAATCTATACAAAGGCCAGAATATAGGATTTTAATCAAAAGATTAAGTAGAAAATTTGTACCTGATATTACTCCATAGCCACAACTTTGTTTTTTCCCCAAAGATTCTCATTTTTATTTCTAGGATTTTCTATCCTACTAATTCTACCTATTTAGGAAACTGCAGCATACTATATAAAGGAAAATTAAAGTACTAAATTATACTAACACAAAATGAAGAAAAAAGAGGGTGAAATATGCATATGCATTAGTTTGTTTTCTTTAAATAAAGAAAGTCTCCTATGAGGATACAGAAAAATATTTGAAAACAGTTAACTAAAATTTTGATAAACAGGGCAGTGTTCTGGCTACCTGAATTGTTCTCCATTAAATGGAATTAATTCTATTTTAGTTAATCAAAGACTGACTACACAGGCCTAGAGTCTCTCTTTCTTGCTTCATTATTGCTCATTACCTGTTCAATCCTGATCCTCAAAAGCTAAGGGTATTCTCACATTTAATTAACATGTGTAGGGATATGTTAATTACATACAACTTTGGCACTAGTGATGAAAGGTTTACGGAGTGCAGGAAGTCTGCTTTTGCAGCAGAAATTGAAAAGGGTTTTGGAGCAAGCCTACCCAAGGTTCAAATCCTGACTCTTCCATACAGACACTGGGAAGAATGGGAAGAACATCAACCTTAGGAGAAAGTCAACTTTGGACAAAGGAATTAACACCTACCTCAAAAAGGATGTCAGATTTAAATTAGAAAGTGTTACGAATTGACTCATGTCCCCTAAAAAGATATGGTGAAAACCTAACCCTGGGACCTGTGAATGTGACCTTGTTTGGGAAAATATGTTTTTTTCTTTGCAGACATTATCAGTTAGGTTAATGAAGTCATACTGGGGCAAGGTGGGCCCTAATCACTTTTATATCTTTGAAAAGGGGAAAATAAACATGGAACAGAAAAAGGGAGTCATACAGGGGGGATGATACAATGTGAGGATCCAACTACAAGCCAAGGAACACCAAGAAATGCCTGGAGCTACCAGATGCTGGAAAGGGATAAGGAAGTATCTTCCCCCAGAGATGACAGAGAACTAATATAGCCCTGGAGATACCCTGAATTCATACTTTTAGTCTCCAGAACTGCCAGATAATATATTGCTTTAAAGTCACCTACTTGGTGGTATTTTGTTATGGCAGCCTTAGGAAACTGATACAAATGTATGTATGTATGTATTGTGCCTAGCATAGAGTAGGCATTCAACAAATGTTAGTTTCTCTACTGCAGATTATCAAATTATGAACACTGTGATAGTTGGAGCTGTGTCCCCACTTGGCTGGACCACAATTCTGAGTGGTTTAAGCAGTTGTGATGTGGGTCATTCCCATGATTAGATCGGATGTATATGTTTTGAGTAATCAATCTGATGAAGGGAGTTTTCCTAGGGATGTGGCCTGCTTCCAATATATTTATCAACATCCTGGGAAAAAGAGACTCTTCTGTGGATCGGGATCCTGTTGTGCTGCCTACAACTGTCTGTGAGTGAAAAATCCACCATTCGGCCTGGAGATCTTGGATTCGTCACTCACTGGAGTCAACAGTTAGTATACTGCCTGCCAAACTTGAGCTCATCAGTCCCTGCAGCTGTGTGAGTCAGGAAAAGCCTGCAGCTTGACCTCTGATCCAAGAAAGTGGGACTTGGCCAGTTTCTTTAAGTGTGTGAGCCATTTTCCTAAGATAAATTTCTCTCTCTCTTTCAATATATATAAGCTTTACTGGTTTTGCTTCTCTAGAGAATCTAACCTAACACACTGACTATATGTAGTGCACATAAAAACTGCAGGCTGCACACTACTGACTCCCTCTTTCCCCAACCACACCAAAACAAAGAGATTTAATAACTTGTACAGGGTAACTTGGGAACCAAATTAGTAACATTATTTCTAAGAAAATATTTTCAGTTTCAAATAATCAACATGAAAACAGAATTTCCCACTAGGCAATGCTTGTGTGAAGAGTATCATGACAGCCGTAATAGTTCTGTCAATAGCCTGTATTTTGTACTCACTGAAAAGCTATTAAGTGAAAATTCATCAGTAGCCAACATGTCTTTCTCTACCACGGTATATAAAGACTTCGTGTTCTGACCCTTCAGCCACATCTCCAGAGATCACTCTCAGTGAATGCTTCATCACCTCAAGTAAATTATCTGTAGTTTCTATTCCCTTAAGGTGTTTTACTCAGGCCTCTCTGCTTGCACATGCACATGCTTTCTACCAGGAAAAACTGGTCCCTACTACTCTTCATCCCATACTCTATGTTCTTGGTAAATTCCTCCTCCTTTAATATTCTATTCAAATATCCTTTCTTCCCAGAATCTCCAAACCCAGTGAAGAGCAGGAAGAGGGAGGGACTAATTTACTTCTCCACAAAAGTAAAATTAAGTTAGTTCAGATGGGCTAAGTAACAGTCCAGTAGTAAGCTTAAAGACAGGTGAGAAGCCATGAGAGGACACCTATCAGAAAGAAAAGAAGCAGCACAACAAAGCAACCATAGCTACAGCCACTCCAGACAGAGAGCAGAAGGACAGTACCTGAGTCTATTCTTATGCACAATGATATGCTTATGCACTCCAATCCTGTTTTTCAAACTCGGGCTTTCTCTACCTTTGCACCACTGTACAGACGCACCACTGTACAGACACACTACAGTGCAGTTCTGATCAGCAAACCTAAATTGATCTGGGCTCAACATCTGGTCAACAATCCTATAACAATCCTGTATTGCTTTGCTAAGCTTGATCTCGGCCCCCCGCCCAATATCTAATTCAAACCACTGCCATTATTCACAATTACATGATCCTTTCCCTAAACTACTACTCACACATACACACTTCAAGAAAAACAGAAGCTTTCAGGTGGAAATTTCAACTTCCCTTCACCAATATCTTCACCTCTCTTTCCCTGTTATTTTAGGAATTTGACCACTCCATCATCCTAAAAACACTTCCCTTGGCTCGTCTGATATAATATCCTGTTTTTCTCCAACCTCTCTGGCCACTCCTTTGCAGGATTATCCTCCCAACACACACACCAGCATCATCATTAAGTATCAGAACTCTTGTGTGTGTGTGTGTGTGTGTGTGTGTGAACTGGGTGAATATTTACAGAGCAAATTCACTTTCCTTACAGCAGTTCACATACACTTTGTCTCATGAAATTTACCACAATTTACCACAATGCAACAGCCCCCCTCCCACTTCCTCCCTATAGTTACCTCTTCCCTGTGTCCATCCCTCCATGCACTCCTGCCTGAGCTGTCTCCCTGTGCATAAGCAGCCCTTCTTTCTGCCATGACTGTTCTCTCCAAGGAGTGTATCTACCTCAGGGAAATGTTCAACTCATATACCTGTCTATTGTAGGCTGGAAGCCACAGGCGTGGTTTCAATTCCAGACCTAAAGGGCAGCTAGGGGCCATAGTCTCAGTGGTTCCACCAGGCTCTATCGGTCCAGCAAACCTGGTCCACCCCCCTTTTTTTTTTCTCCAAATGATTTTGAGTTTTGTTCCACTTTGCTCTCTCTCTCTAGCCAGGATCTCCTACACAGATCCCCTTCCAAGTGGTTGACATTGGTAGCCAGGCACCATCTAGTTCTTCTGGTCTCACAGTCATATAGGCTGCAGATCAGATGGTGTACCAGTCACTAGGACTAATTGTTTCCATGAATTTTTGGTTTTCTTCATTATTCTTTGCTCTGAATGAGAGACCCATCGCTGCATCTAGATGGCAGCTTGCAAGCTGTTAAGACCCCAGTCACTACTTGCCAAAGTAAGAGGTGGAACAATGTTTTGTGTACTATGTTAGGCCAATTGAGCTTGATGTCTCCTGCAACTATGGTCCCGAGCCCACAGGTTCAACTACTCGGTCCCTCTTGGTAGCTGGCTGTGACCAAGCAGTGACTACAACTTTGCCCCTTGTCAGCTCTACTATACACCTGGGAATTCAGATCATACACATAAACTTATAGGACCATTGTCTGCCAACCCTATACATGTTCTTGGGTACACTCCCCGCTTCATAGAGATACCTACTAGTTCAACCTGTCCACCCACCTATCTACCAATATACCCATGTTTGCCTTCACTGACAACACCGTACTATATGTGCAAAAGGGTTCATCTTTGTTGTCTGTACCTCCCATGTACCTCTCTATGTCTTTCTCTTCCTCAATGCCACTATAATGATCACTCACATTTGGTACACTCTCCTTCTCTTCACCCAAATCAATACTTATCCCTATCTATCTAACAGTGTTTGCACCCCATCCCCCCACCCCTGGTAACCAACAAAGTACATGTCCTTCCATAGATAAACATTTCCTTGACTTTACAGTAACGGACTAATACAATATTTGTCCTTTTGTGATTGACTTATTTCACTCAGCATAATGTCCTCCAAGTTCATCCACGTTATGTGGTGTTTTGC
>NW_006921840.1:3829515-3831272 GCF_000298275.1 Orycteropus afer afer | reverse complement strand
GTAAATTTTGGTCAATGACATGAGACAAAGTATATGTGAACTGCTGTATGAAAAGTGAATTTACTCTGTAAATCTTCACCCAAATCCAAATAAAATTAAAAATAAATAAATAAGTAAAAATAAAATGCATCAAAGATTGGGAAGACTTGAAACATACCAAATTTTAGACCTACATGTAAAACAAGAAACTGGGAGAAAATATAGATAAATTCCTTTATACTCTTAAAGAGTGGTGAAGACTTTTCTAGCTATATTTAAAAACTGAGAAACAAAAAGTTCCATTGCCATACATACATTGAAAAAGTTTAGCATGAAAAAAAAATAATAAAATAGGCAATTTCAGGAAAAAAAAAAGTGAAACCTTTGAGAGCCAGAACTCAACAGGACTGCCTTGTTTTTCCAAGTCTTGCAAGTTTTCTGCCTTTGATAGGGTACAAGTCTTACGCTTTTCTATTGCTCATTTTAGTGGAAAATAAGTAAATTTGAGTTTTCCTTCTCTGAGAGGTTACTGTCCCAATGACTTTATTATAAGTTAGTTCTGATGGAAGTTGAATACCTTTTTTTTTTCTGTTTTTTGTTATCATTGCCTTTTATTATTAGTATCTTTATAAATCTTACCTTTGAACATCTGTAAGTGAACAGCTGGTAATGGTAACATTAGCAAATTATATTGCAATACTGAATATAGTATATCATTATTGATAAGATGTATTTAAAAAAAAAAAAAAGATGGTAAGTGTATTTCATCCTAACTTGAAAACTTCATAACTCAGGGACTACCTGTATTTGCAAGACATATCACAAATAAACAGCTAATCTCTCTATAAAGAACTTCTTAAAACCAAGAAGAAAAATATCAATGGCCTAACAGAAAAATAAAGAATATGAAAACTCACAAAGGCAGAATGGGGAAGTGAAATGCTCCTCAAACGTAAGAAAAAATAATATCACTCATGAGTGAAATATAATCGCTTCAGTTACACTAGTTTCATCCATCAAACTGACAAAATTCCAAAACTTTGACAACACTCAGCTGATGAGACTATGGGAAAACAGGCTTGGCTCACATTCCAGTAGTAGTAGAAAATGGCAATCTGTCATTATCTAACAGAATGACACAATTAGACTGGGGTATAATTTTTGGGGAGGAAGATTACAGAGGTAAAGTGTCATTCTCATCACACCACATTATCAATACTATTTATGATTGCTGATGTTAACTTTGATCATCTAGCTGAGATAGTGTATGCCAGATTTCTTCTATGTGAAGTAATTAATTTCCCTCACTTTCCATACTTCCTTACTTTCGAAGAAAGTCATTATGTACACCCCACACTTACGGAGTAAGGAGTTATGTTTTGCCTCCTTCAGGGTATCTGCATAAATTATTTGGAAGTCTTCTGCAGAGATTTATCTATTTGCCATTTATTTATTTATTCAATTATTGATATCAGTATAGACTCATGGAGGAGCTCTGGTAGCGTAGTGCCTAAGGCACTTGACTGCTAAACAGAAGCCTGGTGGTTCAAACCCACCAGCCACTCCTCGGAAGGAAGGTTGGGCAATCTACTTCCGTAGTGATTGTTATTGTTGTTGTTAAGTGCCGTCGAGTCATTTCCGACTCATAGCGACCCCATGCACAGCAGAACAAAACACTACCCGATCCCGCACCAGCCCCACAATCCCTGCTATACTCGAGCCCATCATCGCAGCCACTGTATCAATCCATCTCGTTGAAGGCCTCCCCCTCTTTCGTC
>NW_006921840.1:3797083-3828505 GCF_000298275.1 Orycteropus afer afer | reverse complement strand
CTTTCTTTGGAATGGGCACAAATATGGATCTCTTCCAGTCAGTTGGCCAGGTAGCTGTCCTCCAAATCTCTTGGCATAACTGAGTGAGCGCCTCAAATGATACCGCCTTGGAAACCTGAGGGGTCACTATGAGTCGGATCCGACTTGATGGCACATAACAACAACAACATAGATTCATGGATATTGTTTTACACTTCGGGTTATAATCCAGTATTTGTATTTTGTTGCTCAAATTTTCTAGTATTGGCCATTAGGAACTCTTTCAGTCGGCCCGTGTCCCTCTGATATACTGCCAAATCATACAGTTTGTTTGAGCACTTCCTTACTTTCTGGCACTGTAAAAGGCTCTAGGTTCATTCTGTATATTTATTTCCTGCCCTATTCCTAGAGTCAACCAAAAAAGCAAACCCATACCCACTGCCATAAAGTCGATTCTGACTCACAGTGACCCCCGCTGGGTTTCCAAGGCTGTAAATCTTTCAAGAAGTAGATTGCCTCATCTTCCTCCCGTGGAGCTGCTGATGGGTTTGAACCACCGACCCTCAGATTACCTGCCAAATGCCTTACTCACGACTCCACCAATGCTCCTTAACCAAAAATTCTTTATAAGCTTTAGTAAAATGGAGGTACTTTAGAGTCAAATTTAGCTGTATTTAAATACTGAAATGAACTATATACCTTCTAAAATTAGTTCTCACGACCTGTGTCTCATTTAAACAAATTAGTATTGAACAGACAATGCTGTTTTATCACCAAGATTAGCAGGGAAGTGAAGTCTAAAGTACTGCACCATCATGGTAGAGGCAAAATTAACATTCATATTCTTGACTGGCATGCTGATATTCATAGTTTAATAAAAAGATCTATCTTTCCCTTATTCTATAAATCTACTATTTATATGTACACAGGGTCACTATGAGTCGGAGCCCACTTGCTGGTACCTAACAACAACAGCAACTATTTATATTATCTCTTATTTCCCCAAATAAAACAATAAAAGCAATTTATAACATACAGAAATGTTTCACCACTGGAAGACAAAAATGACAAAAGGGTTTGCAATTTAAACACATTGCCAAGTGTTCCTAAGAAACAGTAAAACAATTTTCATGCCTCTGCAGTGAACCAAACCAGAATTTAAAAAAAGGGAGCAAGAGCTCTTCTTAGCATTCCCAATGTAGAAAGCTCCTCCCTGTGGCTACTTCTGAAACATCAACATACCATCACAAAAGCTGTCCATTTAACTGCAGAAGTAGCTTGTTTGCAGTTCTTTACAAAACTTTCCCAATGGCTTCAATGTAGACAAGATGATACTCTGCCTAAAAAATGCTTAAGAGCTCAATGTTATAGATAAATAAAATCCAAATCCCTTATGGGGATTTTGAAGACAAGTCAGTCCTATCTCCGTCTTTGAGCTCACCTCCTACCACTTCCTCCACAAGCAACCTCTATTTCTGCCACACAGAAATATTCATTAGGTTGGTGGAAAATAACATTTTTTATTTTTAAAGGAATGTGAAGCTTTTTTCCATACCTCCTTTGCATATACCTGCTCTTTCTCCCTAGAAGTGCTTCCCTTCTCTCTCCTCCACTTGTAGAGCTAATTATCTTTAACATCACCTCCTCTGAGAAACCCACGTAACCACCTTGTCTAATAAATGTCACTTCCTCCTTCTCTTCAGGACAACCATAGCTTAAATTTGGTGACAATACAAAGAAAGTGGTAAGATTTATAAGCTATCTAATCTGTACTGAAATGTTCTTCAAGTGATACAACCTGGATAATGGGTAAAAGGAAGTCTATTCTAATTCTTGATGTAACTTTTATAGACCTGATAGAATAAAAGAATACCTAGGGTTCAAGTTTTATAGTGGGGAAACTGGTTTGGGGAGAAAAAAAAAAAAAAAGAAATTGCAGACATCTACTACAGGAAGCTAAAAAGGCCAAATGCAATCTTCCCCTCATATACTTTACTCAACCTTAAGTCCAGTTTTTTTTTTTTTTTCACTTTATTACCATTTATAAAAGTGGAATAAAAACACGCATTAAAAAATACCAAAATTATTGAGAGAAAAAAAATTGAGTATCTTGCCATATCAGATGATATGAAACATTATAAAATATTGATAATTAAAATAAACTAGAACTGTATAAGCACACAAATACTAACTCTAGATGCATCAAAGACTTAAATGTGAAGCCTAAAACTATAAATTCCTCAAGGAAAAAATAGGGGCAAATTGTAGCGTAGTGCCTAAGGCACCTGACTGCTAAACAGAAGGCTGGCAGTTCAAACTCAACAGCCACTCCTTGGAAGGAAGATGGGGCAATCTACTTCTGTAGTGATACTGCCTTGAAAACCCAAGGACAGGTCCCTATGAGTTGAGTTAGACTCCACAGCAAGTAATAACAACAATTTATGGCATAAATAGACATTCAAGTATAACCCAAAATGAACAAAAAGCAGAAGATAAGCTAGATGAATGGGACCTTTGGAAAATCTTATTTTTATGTGCTTCAAAAGATTTTCCAAAAGAGTCAAAAGAGAACCTACAGATTGGGAAAAAATATTCAGCAATGACTTATCTGACAAGCGGCTTATCTCTAAAATTTATAAAAAATCCCAACACCTGAACAACAAAAAGACAAACAATCCAATTTAAAAATGGGCAGAAGACATGAATAGACACTTCACCAAAGAGGATATTCAGGCGGCCAACAAACACATGAAGAAATGCTCACGATCATTAGCCACAAGAGAGATGCAAATCAAACAAACGAGATACTATCTTATCCCAACACAAACAGCAAAGTTCAACAACACAGAAAATAACAAATGCTGGTGAGGATGTGGAGAGTTTGGACTCTCATACACTGCTGGTGGAACTGTCAAATGATACAACCACTGTGGAAAGCAGTACGGCAATTCCTTGAAAAGGTGGAATTAGAAATATCATTTGATCTAGCAATTCCATTACTAGGTATATATCCTAAAGAAATGAGTCAGGACAGGAACAGATATATGCACACCCATGTTCACTGCAGTACTATTTACAATAGCAAAAAGACGGAAACAACCTAGGTGCCCATCAACAGAAGAATGGATAAACAAACTATAGTACATACACACAATGGAATACTATGCAACCCTAAAGAATAATGTAGAATCTACAAAACACTGCATGATGTGGATGAACTTGGAGGACATTATGCTAAGTGAAATAAGTCAATCACAGAAGGACAAATTTTGTTTTAGCTCATTACTGTAAAAAGACAAGGAACGGTTTGTATAGGGAAGGAGACTTTGTTGATTACCAGGGGTAGAAGGGGAGGGGAGGGAACACTGCTAGATAGGTAGACACAAGTAGTGATTTGGATGAAGGAAAGGGCAATGTACCAAATGTGAGTGATCAACACGGTGGCACTGTGGGAAAGGAAGACATAGATAGAGAGGTACGTTGGAGGTACAGACAACAAAGATACATGTACAGTACTGCATTGTCAGTGATGGCAAGCATTGATCTACAGGTAGATATATGTGTGCGCAGGATCAATCATCAGGTATGTCTAGGCAGGGGTTAGTATGCCCATGACCATGTATAGGGTTTGCAGACAAGGTTTCTACGTGCGTATTTATATGTCCTGTAAGAATGTCCAGGGTATAGTAGAGCTGACAAGGGGCAAGGTTGTGGCGGCTTCTTGGCCACAGTCTGGAGGGAGCAAGTAGTTGGACCTGCAGGCTTGGGACCATGGTCGCAGGGGACATCAACCTCAACTGGCATAACATACTACACAAAAGCGCTTTTCTACAACCTACTTTGGTGAGTAACAACTAGGATCTTAAATGCTTGCAAGCAGCCATCTAGATGCAACTATGGGTCTCTCTTTGTCCAGAGCAAAAAAAAATGAAGAATACCAAAGATGCATGGAAACAATTAGTCTAAGGGACTAGTAGACCATGTGATTCTCACCTATATGACCACAAGACCAGAAGAACTAGATGGTGCCCAGTTACTATTGTCAACCACTCAGAGGAGGATCAGTGAAGGAGATCCTGGATAGAATGGGAGAACCCTGTGGAACAAAACTCAAAATCACAGAATAATAATAAAAAAAAAAAAAACAGGTTGGCTTGTCTGATAGAGCCTGGTGAGACCCCTGAGACTATGGCCCCTAGCTATCCTCAGGTCTAGAACTGAACTCACTCTTGTGGTTTCCAGCCAAACAACAGAAAGGCATATGGGGTGAACATTTACATCAAGTACATATACTACTTGGAGCAATCAATCATGGGAGAACAGAAAGGCAGTGTTTGCACATGTGTTTGTCAATGAATTGGCTCTGTAAACTTTCACCCAAACCACAGTAAAAATTAAAAATATAAAATAAACTAGAACGGTGTAAGCATAGATGGGTCATCAAAACAAAGAATCTAAGACTAAAAAAAAACTTATATGTAACATTTTATATAAATAACAAAGAAAATATCATAAAATAATGAAAAGAAACTGTCGGTATTGAGTGAATGGTCATAAACTCCTCCTTAGAAATTTAGGGGTAAAATACAGAGGAAAAAAACAAATCAACATCCTAGCAATCAAAAAGTTCAATTAAAAGCAATGCAGTATCTATTAGCAAACACTTTATCAAGAGCAAAATTTTAAATATCAGTACCACTAAAAAGAGATGTTTACATTACTAGTAGCACTGGTACAACAGGTATTACCAGAAAAATGTTATTTGATGTAAGAATTCTACTTCTGGTATTCATCTACCCCAAGGAAATGTAAAATGTGAAGAGAAAAAAAGTCACATGTTCAAATCTGTCACTGTAAAATTTTAAATCATGAAAAATGAAAGTAACAATTTTAACCCACTATAAAATTGTTAAACATCTTTTGATGAAATGATACAACCACGGAAAATGATAGCCATAAGAATGATTCAGTACCTCAAAAAAATTTTGTTACATTATAAACTTTTTGAAAAAAATAAAATTCTATTTGTATTTGAAAGAGAATAAAGGGAATATTGAAGATGATAACTATTTTATTAGGTAATTTAGATTATGGTGCATTTTCTACATTACTATATATTTTTAATATAATTTTCAAAAAGAAATAATAATTGAGATTATACAGATTAAAAAAAGTAAGATCCTGGTAATAAACAAAGAAGCAGACAAAAGCATCCACTGAAACGGTAAAACACAGAACGACTAGAACAGAAGACTTTCATACAAAACTCAGGAAAACCCTCAAAATACAATAAAACTAGAAAGCTAAAATAAAATGAAAGAAAAACTAAGATAATTATGTTGTTGTCAGGTGTCAAGTGGGTTCCGACTCATAGCAACCCCTATGCACAACAGACTAAACCACTGCCGGGACCTGCACCATCCTCAAAATCCTTGCTATGCCTGAGTCCAATGTTGCAGCCACTGTGTCAGTCCACCTCACGGACGGGCTTCCTCTTTTCCGCTGACCTCCTACAACTATCAAGCATGATGTTCTTTTCCAGGTACTGGGTCCCTCCTGATTACGTGTCCAAGATACATAGAGGATGTCTGTCTATCCTCGCTTCTAAGAAACATACTGGGGCTTTACTTCTTCCAAGACAGATTTGTTCATTCTTCTGGCAGTCCATGGTATATTCCATATTCTTCACCAACATCCTAATTCAAATGCATCAATTCTTAAGTCTTCCTTATTCATTGTCCATAATTGTAAGACGTTTTAATCACTTTGCCTTCAGATATAATTTATATATGAGTGGTTCTGCGAACCAGATGGTTGGATGTTCAATGCACCTGCCACTGTGCAGAAGGAAGAGTGGGCAATCTAATTCTGTGAGGATTTACCACCTCAGAAATCTAAAGGGGGTTGCTGTGAGTCAGAATCGACTCGCTGGCAGTGAGTTTGGTTTGGTTGGGTTTTGGTTCCTTCCCTTAATACTGTGGTAAAGTCTAGAAGAGGGTTTCTAAAACTCCAGGGCCTTGACTGTTTCAAAAACTCAAAACTAAAGATTCTGATTCAGTTGTTCTGATAACGGAGTTTGAAATTACACATGAATGCACACACACGCAGTAAGCTTTCTCTTTTTCTTAATCAACAAGAGTGCTTCCGAAGCTCCGATCTAGAAAAATAAGGTAATAAATAATATAATAGAAAGAAAATATCCAAGCAGACTGGATGTAAAATTAGTTCTGTCTTTTGATGAATGGTGCATCACCTGTTACTGTGACTTTAGAAAAGCTTGAGAATTACACACAAGAGTCATTAACAAAGAAAATAGACACCATCTAGTCTGTTAAAATGTCAAACATGGTACAGCACAGAATTGAAATGGAACAGAATAGAAAAAATGGTTACAAGAAAAAGTGAGTTATCCCTAAAGAAAAGCTTATTAATGTGCTTATCAGAAAATTAAGACATATTTATTCTAATTATGGTCATTAGATATGAATCAATGAATATCCTAGATTATTGTTGTTGCTGTTCTTATGTGCCATCGAGTCAGCCTCAACTCATAGTGACCCCTTCTTCTTGGGTTTCTTAGGCAGCATCACTACACTAGTAGATTGCCCAACCTTCCTTCTAAGAAGTGGCTGGTGGGTTTGAACTGCCAGCCTTCTGGTTAGCAGTCAAGTGCCTTAGGCATTACGCCACCAGAGCTCCTCTTCTAGATTATATATAAAGTATAGTCCTTTGGGTTATACCCTTTATCCCCAATACACCTAAGGATGCAACAGACACTCCTTAGTAACACTGACTGATTTCACTACCACTACTGATGAGAGTCCACTGGGAAACCCAAGGGGGGGTCGCTGAGTCGGGACCAACTTGACAGCACATAACAAGAACACTAATGAAAGTAAGTAGGCATAAAATATTAGAAAATCCAGGAATTATGTAAGTTTAAAAAGCCACAGATATAATTTGATTCAACATTCCATATGAATCATTAACTTAGACATTCATCAACCTAAAGGAATAGATGAGCTAAACAATTGTATTACCATTATCAATACTTCATCCCATTAAAGAGTAGTAACAAACATACTGCTGAGTGCTCACTAGATGCGAGATACCTTGTAAAGTGCTTTACGTGATTATTTCATTTAATTCCCACAACTCTATGAAGTAGGTTATTTCCCGATATTATAAAAGAAACTGACTTTTAAGAATTTAAGTAATTAGTTCAAGATCACATGATTATAACTGAAGCAGTTTTTATAGGAAAAAAGAAAACAATATAAAATTATAAATTTTAAGTAACAGAAACTAAAACTCCCAAAAATGTATTTTCTAGATATTAATTTCTTCTTAGTAATAAAATATTCATACTACAAACCAAGAACAAGAAAATGGGTAACATTCTTTCAGATTTGAAATGTACATATCATATGTCAAGTTTAAAGAAAAGGCAAGACAAAGAAATAAAGAAAATGCTTCAATACAGAATTTTAGACTTTTTTTCCAAAAAATTATACCTAAAATAAAAAATATTTCAATCATTTTATAGCTTTTAAGCAGAGGAAGATAGAAATTTCCATAATAGTGTAAGACAGAAAATTATATACTATATGGAAGAGAGGAAAAACAGAAAAATACATGCTCACAAACTTTGGGGCATAAATTACTACAAAATACAGTGCTGACTCCACTGTTTCTGAAGTGATAAAGCATAGGTCAATACAATCATAACCTTGAAAATTTATCTGATCTAAAAATTTTAATGGAGTCCCTGGATAGCATACATGGTTAACTGCTTGACTACTGAAAGGTTGGTGGTTTGAACCCACCTACAGGCTCCTCTGAAGACAGGCTTAGCAATCTGCTTCTGAAAGGTTACAGCCATGAAAACCCTGTGAAGCAGTTCCCCTCCACATATGGGGTCACTGTGAGTCAGAATCCACTCCACAAGATCATGTAAGTGGGAAGACTCTGAAAAAGCACCACATCCCACAAATTACAAAAAATCATTTTTATTGTCGTATCTCAAACAAGATATGACAAGTCATGATTTCTAAAATAAACAAATTTAGTACTTACAACACACTACTACAGAAGTATAATTTAAAACTCAATGGAAGGTATTTAACTTAAAAAATAGACCACGAAGCAGTGGTGTTTTTTGTTGTTGCTGTTTGTTGTTTTGTTTCACTTGTTTTTTTGTTTTTTTTTTTATGGTCTACTTTTTAAATTTAATTACAGTACTGCCCCTTAAAATAAAGCTCCTGGTCAACCATACAGATAAAATATCAAGGTAGCAAGAATGTTAAAGCACAGTTGTTCTGAATGCAATTCTGCATTTCAGTAAGTACATTTAAGTGACTAAAGAACTAAATTTCATCAGACTGAAATTTTATCAGTCAACCAAATTAAAGTCTTGATATTTCCCAATGTTTTCAGCTCTTTAGAAATAGACATTTTCTTCACATGTGAATACTGTAATTTTCTATTTCTAATTTGTCTGAAAGACTTACAATCTGTGAAGGCTACATCTCTCATTAGTACCACTCACATGTAATTAAAGACTCAACAATGCTAAATTATTGCCTCTCCAAGTTGGCCTACAAACTGCTTCCAGATTACTCTCCCACAAATACCACCTACATCATACAAGCTCCAATAATCAAAACCTTTGGTGGCTTTTTATTGTCTACTATATCAAAATTTAAGACACTCTGGTGGTACAGTGCCTAAGGCACACAACTTCTAACCAGAAGGTTGGCAGTTCAAATCACCAGTCACTCCATGGAAGGAAGATGAGGCAATCTACTTCTATAAAGGTTTACTGCCTTGGAAAACCAAAGGGGGTCACTATGAGTCAGAGTCAACTCAATGGCAGTGAGTTGGTCTGGTTTGGTGGTATAGTAGCTAAGGTATCTGGCTGCTAACTAAAAGTTCAGCAGTTCAAACCCACCAGCCACTCTGTGGGAGAAAGAGAAGGCTTTTTGCTTCTATAAAGATTTACGGCCTTGGAAACTCTACAGGGCTGTTCTACTCTGTTCTGTAGGATTGCTATGAGTCGGAATCAACTCAACAACATTGGGGTTTTGGTATATCAAATTGATTCTTGATTCCTACACCATGACTAATCTGACACAAATTTACTAATTCAGAATTGCTTCTCCCAACCCCAACACCTCATTAAATTAAATAAAGCACAATTTTGGGGAGAGGGGTAAGATAACTTTGTAAAAAAGGGTATAGGCTCTCTGGAGAAAAAGCCAGCCAAAGGAGGATATTTATAAATAACCACATCACAATGTGTTAAGTGCTATGTTGTTGTGTGCAGCTGAGTTGATTGTCACTCATAGTAACCCTATGGGACAGAAGAGAACTACCCATAGTTTCCTAGACTTCCTAGACTGCAATATTTACAGAAGCAAATCACCAGATCTTCGCATACATGGAGCTGGCTGGATGGGTTCAAACTGCTGACCTTTCAGCTAGCAGCCAAGCACTCTATCATTATGCCACTAGGACTCCTTCTTAAAGGCTACAGTAAACATAAATGCTATATACCAGGGCCATTCCACCACTCATCTGTCAGTTTGTCATACTGTCAGTTTGCCTTCATTTGTTGATGAAATAAAGCCAAAGATAAGAAATTGAAGATTGTTACCAACTTCTGCAGTCTGAAATTGACCAAACGTAATCAAGATGTATTGATTATCACTGGTGATATGGTGGCCTGTGTGTTGCTGTGAGGCTGGAGGCTATGCCACCAGTATTTCAATCACCAGCAGGTTCACCTGTGGTACACAGATTTCAGTGGAGCTTCCACTAAGACAGGAAAAAATAACAGGGCCATCCACTTCTGAAAAGACCGGCCAGTGAAAACCTTATGATAGCAGTGAAACACCTACTGATGTATTACTGGAAAATATTATGAACAGCCATAAAACATTGTCTGATACAGTGCCAGAAGATGAGCCCCTCAAGTTGGAAGACACTCAAAATACAACTGGGAAAGAGCTGCCTCCTCAAAGTAGAGTGAACCTTAATGATGTGGCTGGAGTAAAAGCTTTCGGGACCTTCATTTGTTGATGGCACACAACTCAAAATGGGAAGAAACAGCTCCAAACATCCATTAATAATCAGAACATGGAATGTGAAAAGTATGAAGTTAGGAAAATTGGAAGTTGTCAAAAGTGAAGTGGCATGCATAAAGATCAATATCCTAGGCATTACTGAGTTGAAATGGACAAGTACTGGACATTTTGAATCAGAATATCACGTGGTCTACTATGCCAGGCACAATAAATTGGAGAGGAATGACATCACGTTCATTATCAAAAGAATGATTAAAGATTTGTCCTGAAGCACAGTGCTGTCAGTGATAGGTAATATCCACATGCCTACAAGGAAGACCAGTAAATACTACCATTACTCAAATTTACACATCAACCACTAAAGCGAAAGAGAAGAAATTTAAGATTGTTACCAACTTCTGCAGTCTGAAATTGACCAAACGCAATCATGATGTACTGATTATCACTGGTGATTAAAATGTGAAAGTTGGATACAAAGCAGCAGCAGCAACAGTTGGAAAATACAGCCTTGGTGATAAAAAATGACGCTGGAGATCTATCTCATGACAGAGTTTTGCCAGATCAAGGACTTATTCATTGCAAAAACCTTTTTTCAACAATATAAACAGCAGCTATATATGTAGATCTCACCAGATGGAATACATAGGAAACTGACACATGGTAACTGTGGAAAGAGGCAATAGAAAAACTTAGTATCTTCAGTCAAATCAAGACCAGGAGCTGACTGTGGAACAAATCATCAACTGTTCATTGCAAGTTCAAGTTGAAGCTGAAGACAATTAAAACAAGTCCAAGAGAGCCAAAATAGGACCTTGATTATATTCCACCTTAATTCAGAAACCATATGAAGAACAGATTTGACTCACTGAACACCAATGACTGAAGATTAGACAAGTTGTAGGATGACATCAAAGACATTACATATGAAGAAAGCAAGAGGTCATTAAAGAGACAAGAAAGGAAGAAAAGACCAAAATGGATGTCAGATGAGATTCTGAAACTTACTCTTGAACAGAGAGTAGCTAAAGTGAATGGAAGAAATGACAAAATAAAAGAGTTAAACAGAAGATTTCAAAAGGCAGCTCAAGACAAAGCAAAGTATTATAAAGAAACATGCAAAGACCTGGAGTTAGAAAGCCAAAAGAGAAGAACACGCTTGGCATGTCTCAGGCTGAAAGAACTGAAGAAAAAAAAAACAAACCTCAAGTAATGATGCAGGAAGCATCAAAAGAAGATGGAAGGAATACACACAGTCACTGTACCAAAAATAACTGGTTGATATTCAAATATTTCAGGGGGCACCACATGATCAAGAACCAATGGTACTGAAGGAAGAAATCAAGCCTGCACAGAAGGAAGTGGCAAAAAAGCAAGGCTTCAGGAATTGACAGAACAGCCACTGGGATGTTTCAACAAACAGATACAGTGCCGAAGACATTTACTTGTCTATGCTTAGAAATTTGGAAGACAGTGGTCAACTGACTGCAAGAGATCACTATTTGTGCTCATTCCAAAGAAAGGTGATCTAACAAAACGTGGAAATTATACTGACAAAGAACTTCCAGAAGTTTAGGCCAGATTCAGAAAACTGTGGAATGAAGGGTATCACTGCTGATGTGAGATGAATTATGGCTGAAAGCAAAGAATAGCAGGAAAATGTTTACCTGTGCTTTATTGACTATCCAAGGACATTTAACTGTGTGGATCACAACAAATTATGGATAACACTGCACAGAATGGGAATTCCAGAACACTCGATTGTGCTCATGAGGAACCTGTATCAAGAGGTTGTCATTTGAACAGAAAAAGGGGACATTGCATGGTTTACAATTGGGAAGGGTGTGTGTCAGAGATGTGTCCTTTCACCACACTTATTCAATGCGTATGCTGAGCAAATAATGCAAGAAACTGGACTATATGAAGAAGAACAAACCATCAGGATTGGAGGAAGACTCATTAACAACCTGAAATATATAGATGACACAATCTTGCACGCTTAAAGTGAAGATGATTTGAAGCACTTACAGATCAACATCAATGACTACAGCCTAAGTATGGATTATATCTCAACATAAAGAAAATAAAAATCCTCACAACTAGACCGGTAAGTAACATTACAATAAACAGGGAAAAGACTGAAGTTGTCAGGGATTTCATTTTACTTGGATCCACAATCAATACCCATAGAAGCAGCAGTCAAGAAATTAGACGTCATACTGCACTGGGCAAATGTGCTTCAAAAGACCTCTTTAAAGTGCTGAAAAGCAAAGAAGTCACTATGAAGACTAAGGTGTGCCTAACCTAAACCATGGTATTTTCAATCATCTCAAATGCATGTGAAAGATGGACAATGAATAAGGAAGACCTAGGAAGAGTCGATGCTTTTAAATTGTGGCATTGGCCAAGAATACTGAAAATACCATAGACTGCCAGAAGATCAAACAGGTCTGTCCTGGAAGAAGTGAAACCAGAATGCTCCTTGGAAGAAAAAATAGCCAGACTTCATTTCACCTACTTTGGTCATGTTGACAGAAGGTACATTCCCTGGAGAAGGGTATCATGCTTGGTAAAGTAAAGAGTTGGTGAAAAATTGGAAGACCCTCAAGGAGATGGATTGACACAGTGGCTACAACAATGGGCTCAGGTATAACAAAGATGGTGGAGATGGCACAGGACGAGGCAGTGTTTCGTTCTGTTGTATATGGGGTCACTGTGAGTCGGAGCTGACTCGACGGCACCTAACAACAAACAAAAGGACCATTATAACTCTGCTAGAGCATATCAAAGATAGCTTTGGAGGAAGTGACAAGTGGCCTTAAAAATGAGAATTTCAACTAAAACCACAAAATTCTTAAAAGAAAGCACAGGGAGCAAAGCTTTGAGACTTAGTTTTTGACAAAAGTACAAGCAACCAAAGACAAAATAAATAAGATGGACTTCATCAAAATTAAAAACTTTTGCGCATCAGATTTTATCAAGAAACTGAGGAGAAAACATTTGGGACAAATATATTTGATACAGGTTTAACATCCAGAATATATTATAAAGAACTCCTACAACTCAAAACAAAAAATCAAACAATCCAATAAAAAATGGGCAAAGAACCTGAATGGACACTTCTTCAAAGAAGATAAGCAAATAGCTAATAATAGATGCTTAATGTCATTACAAGGAGCTTGGTAGCATAGTGGCTAAGACACTTGCCTGCTAACCAGACGGCTGGTGGTTCAAACCCGCCAGCCACTCCTCGGAAGGAAGGTTGGGCAATCCTACTTCCGTAATGATACTGCCTCGGAAACCCAAGGAGGGGTCGCTATGAGTCGGGGCCGACTCGACAGCACACAACAACAACGATGTCATTACAAGCCAAACCCACTGGAGTCAATTTGACTGACAGCGACCTCTCCTTCGGTTTCTGAGGCAGCATCTCTAAAGAAGTAGATTGTTCTGTGGTGTGGCTGGTGGGTTTGAACCTCCAGCCTTCTGGTCAACAGTCAGATGCTTTAGGCACTACGCCACCAGAGCTCCTTCAATGTCATTTGTTGTTGTTGTTATGTGCGGTCGAGTCAGACCCGACTCATAGCGACCCCTCCTTGGGTTTCCGAGGCAGTACACTATGGAAGTAGATTGCCCAACCTTCCTTCCGAGGAGTGGTTGATGGGTTTGAACCGCCAACCTTCTGGTTAGCAGTCAAATGCCTTAAGGCACTAAGCTACCAGAGTTCCACTAATGTCATTAGTTATTAGGAAAAAAACAAATCAAAATCACAATGAATATCCTTGACTCCATTAGGATGGCTATTATCAGAAAAATGGAAAACAATAAGTATTAGAGAAGACGTGAAACAATGGAAATCTCATCCACTGCTGGTGACAATGTAAAAGAGTATTAACTGGAGAAGCCACTATGGAAAACAATTTGACAGTTCCTCAAAAAGTTAAACATAAAATTACCATAAAAAAATAAAACCAACCCACTGCCATCAAGTAGATTCTGACCTTTGTGGATAAAGCAGAACTGTTCCATAGGGTTTCCAAGGCTGTAAATCTTTACATAAGTAGACTGTTTCATCTTTCTCCTGTGGAGTGTCTGGTAGGTTCAAATCACTACCGTACAGTTAGCAGCCAAATACTTTAACCATTATGCCACCAGAGCACTCCAGAATTACCATAGATCTAGCTATGCCACTCCTAGGTTTAGACCCCAAAGTCTTGAAAGCAGAGACTCAAACAGATACCTGTAATGTTCACTGCAGAATCAGTCACAATAGCAAAAAGGTAGAAATAACCCATTGTTCATGATCTGGTGATGGATGAACAAAATGTGATATATACCTTAGAGCCATAAAGAGAAATGAAGTACATGCTACAACATGGATGAATCTGGAAAACATTACCCTGAAATAAACCAGATACAAGAGGACAGATACTGTATTATACTAATCACATGAAATATTTAGAACAGGCAAATGCATAGAGTCCAAAGTTTATTAGTGGTTACCAAGGGCTGGGGAGAGGGAAAGGTGAGTTACTATTCAGAGTGATGAAGAATACCTGGAGATGGGTTGCAGTGATGGTTGCACAAAAGAAAGAATATAATTAATCACAGAGAACTGTACACTTAAAAACGGCTAAAATGGCAAGTATTTTGTTACATATATTTTACTATGATAAAAAAAATGTAATCGTTTCTCTCAAAGTAAATGTTCAACATTTAATAACAACACTTAAGTTTCCTCATGACTGCATCCTAGCACCTAGCATAGTACTTAGGTGAGGCACCAGGCAGGCACGGGATGGATGGATGGACACATAAATAGAAGAGGAAGGAAGGAAAGAAGAGAAAGAGGAAGGAAAATGGTTCGGTTCAAATGGGGCAAAATTGGACGTAGTAATTTAGATGAGACATTCCGAAATCCTGACCCAGGAACTGACAACAGGAAAAGAGATACCTTGTTATTGTTAGACACTGTCAAGTTGATTCCAGCTCATAGTGCCCCTATGTACAACAGCACGCAACACTGCCCAGTCTGCGCTATTCTCACAATTGTTGCTATGCTTGAGCCCAGTGCCGCAGTCACTGTTTCACTCTATCTTGCTGAGGGTGGTCTTCTCTTTCATGGACCCTCTACTTTACCAAGTATGATGTCCTAATAAAATTAATAGGATCTGATGTGGCTGACAAGACTGAGGGAAGGAGAACACAGAAGAAAAGCCTAAGATACTGACAGTTTCTTACTTAAGCGACTAGGGAGATAGAAATGCCATTCACTTTGATTAGCAATAAAATTGGGAATAGTAAGAATTCAGTTTAGATGAAGGACCACTAAGAATAAGTACCGGGAAGGCAACTGAAATGGAACACAGAAAGGTCTGGATCAGAAATAAAGATGTGAAGATCATGAGCATATGTTATTATCAGGTGCCGCTGAGTCAGCTCTGATTCATAGCAGCTTATGTGTAACAGAATAACACATTGCCAGAACCTGCATTGTCTTCATGATCATAGGTACGTTTGAGTGCACTGTTTTACCTATCGTGTCAATCCATCTCATTGAGGATTTCTTAGTTCATGCTGAACCTCTACTTTACCCTCCACATCCTTTTCCAGTGATTCCTCTTTCTGAATGACACGTCCGAAGCAAGCCTTCATCTCGTCATCTTCACCATGGACAGCAACATCAGCATATCTTGTTGTCAGGTGCTGTCAAGTTACCTTTGACTCGTGTTGTTGTTGTTGTTGTTATGTGCCGTCAAGTCGGACCCAACTCATAGCGACCCCTCCTTGGGTTTCTGAGACAGTATCACTACGGAAGTAGATTGCCCCATCTTCCTTCCGAGGAGTGGCTAAGTGGGTTTGAACCACCAGCCTTCTGGTTAGCTGTCAAGTCTTTGACTCATAGTGACCCTATATATACCCTTCCTGATTTTAAACCATGCAGTATCCCCTTGCTCTGTTCAAATGACAGCTTCCTGGTCTATGTACAGGTTCCTGATGAGCACAATCAAGTGTTCTGAAATTCCCATTCTTTTCAATGTTATCCATAATTTGTTGAACATCAGCATACAGGTGATAAGAAAAACCTACAAAGCCAGTTGCCTAAACTGATTCCAACTCATGGCAATCCCAGAGTAGAACTGTGTCTGTCAGAGTAGAACTGTGCTCCATTGGGCTTTCAACAGCTGAATTTTTCACAAGTCAATCACTCAGCCTTTCTTCCGAGGTCTGGTAGACTCAAATCACCCATCTTTTGTTTAGCAGCCAAGCAGAGTTAACAATGTGTACCATCCAGTGACTCTCAGTGATGAGAAGTCCTAAATCCAGATGAGACTGCCCAGGGAACATGTAAAACACAAGAAAGGGGCCACGCACAGAACGTTCCAGACAACCAATGCTGCTGTTATTTCCACATGCTGTAATATGGCCCCAGTCAAGTAAGCTTCCTAAGGACAGGGTCCACATTTATTTGTATGCTTATAACACATAAAAAGGCTAATATAATGCTGAGATTATAACAAACACTTTTAAAGTACTTAGTGACTGCACCCCCAAATTGAAAAATCAAATTTATTTTTAAAAGCCATAAATAAAAGAGTACTTCTTTAAAATAATTCAAGAAATAGGGCAGGCTCAAGAAGCTAAACTGCGCTGAATGAATCCAAAATTTACTTCAGAGTCAGTGAAAACTTTTCTTTCTACCAGAAGTAGAAGTACAAGTCAGTAAAACAAAATATTAAAATCTGGAACTATGTTATACTTTAATAAAACATTTACTTTAAAAATGCTAAAAAATATATATTAACTAATTTAAAGGAAAATATTCCTAAATGTGGAGTGGTAAGAGTTTCAGAGTTGTCACTGGATTACACAGGCAATTTCTCACAAATATTAGTATCAATTTTTATCAACTATATATTGTTGACACATACAAATATCAACCAGCAATTTAAGGACAGTACATTTAACTTGAGAAGATCAAAACTAGTTAGTAACTAACTTTGGATAAAGCTAGACAAAAATTACCCTTGGGTGCTTAATCTATTACTCATAAAACATATCCACAAAATTTGGAGTTTTCTTAAATGTATTTACATCAACAAGTGCATGAAATGAAACAAAAATGAGCTATTAAAAGACAAACAAAATCTTTTTTTAATTAACCTTTATGCAAGAAAACAAAGTAAATTTCCTTTCATCATTTTTTACTTTAATCACCTTCAGGTAAAGTTTTTAATATTTTCTGTTCTTTAAATCCAAACAAAAGGTAAGATATATATTAATAATACTAATTTGGAATTTTCATATCACAATGATCAGTTTTCAACATAAAAAATTACTACAAAAATGTATAATCTGGTCTGATATTTCCATTTTTCAGTGATAGATAGCCACATAAAATAACACAAAATCAAATTTTACACCTTACTAAATTAAAACTAAATAATATCAATGCCAAAAATCAATAGGCAATTTTCAACTTATTACATATTTTTTTTAATCTACCTTAATACAAATTTTTCACCCAATACTAAAGCAACACACATCTCATCTGTCTTTCTTTTAAATAATGCAAACTAATTTTAACACATGTATAATCAAAATAAGTAAGTAAATATGTAAGTGAAAATAAAAGAAAACGTACTTGTACCACAAGGCCAAATATATATATATTTTTTTTTTTCTTTTCAGCATCCATATTTACTTTTACTTTATACACAAAGAACTATGATAAACCAATGGGTGAAAATAAACCTACGAACATTTTAAATATCTTGTAGCACTCTGATTTTAATTCATTTTGATCATTAAATATGTCCTACCTTTAATCTTTTGGGGTAGCTCAATTTTTTTTTAACGTAGTAAGACAAACCTGATGAGATTTAAACCTAATTTGATAAGCTTTTCCAATTTACCACTGCTTATAGCGCCTAAGACATTTGCTAATCAGAAGGCTGGCGGTTCAAACCCATCACTTCTGGGAAGGAAGATTGGGCAATCTACTTCCGGAGTGACATAGCCTCGGACACCCAAGGAGGTGTCACTAGTCCAACTCAACAGCACATAACAACAACAACAGAACTGTACAACAGAGGTTGTTGTTGACTTTAAAGTCCCAGTGTCATGGAGGCGGTATGACATAGTTTAAATGCTAAACTGGAATCTCAGCTTCACCACAGTGCTAGCACCTTGGAAACAATTACTTAACCTCGTCAAAAGCCTCTGCTTCCTCATTTGTAAAACAGGCACAGTACATACAGACATTTTTATCATGAGGATATAACAACATAACATTTAGCATAGTGGCTAGCATGGGAGATAGTTAGGGTTAACTTCTTTCACAGTGCTAACATAAAAAATATTTTAAAAGACGACTTTGGAGTAAATCCTCCTCCTCAAATATAGTATTATGTATCATATGTTACTGCAGAATGTAAAACATCATCTATAGTAGAAACCCCGCCTATTAGATTTATTGGTAGGTATCTATTGATTTTCTAAGTTGGCCAATAGGAAGAGGAAACAGAGTAGCAAAGATTTCAAAAAAAAAAAAAAAAAACTACACTGGGATATATATCCAATATATTTTCCTGACCCTTGGCAATTCCGCTTATACAGATAGCAACTGTAAGCACCAAGTAAAAAGTCTAAGGGCAAAATAATGACAAAGAATCCACTAATTACATAAGAATTTTTGGCTAAATATTTCTCATAGAAATAAAAAAAAAAAAGACCAGTCTAAAGGGCATCCTCCCCACCAAGTTCAAAGAAACTGCCAACATGGTAGGTTGAATGCTAGTCAGCTATACCACATCTTATAATGTAGACCTTTTTTAACCTCAAAAATACTATATAAAGCTCAGTTTTAAATGCCATAAACCTACTGCTTATTTTCAGTACTTAAAATGCAAAATGTCATATTCATATTAGAAAATACACGTTAAATAATTATTTACTATTAAAAAGTTTAAGCAATTCAAAATTCAAAAGAACCTACAACTATCCACATGTAAAAAAAGACAATTTTTAAAATAGATAAAATACAATAAAGACTACTTTTATAGCTGCGTTTAATACATGTCTTTTTTTCTTCAATAGAACAATAAATTCATTAAATAATTATCCGCCACATAAGCATAAAAGCTATGTAAAAGAATGTTCAGGGTATGACGCTTTAATCACATACAGATAGAGAAGAAAGCAGCAATGAAGATTCAAAATGCAAAGCCTTATAAATATTCAGTACTACCAGACAATAACAAAGAAACAGAACAAATACTTCAAATTCATAGTTTCGCTTTTTATTTAATAAAAGACAACATCTCACTTTTGAGTATCTCAGTTGCCATGATGGCTTTCATTGTTCACAATAAAATATTTGCACTGTTTTTCATTTAGTACTATTTCACCAATGAAGGGAAAGGAGGAAAAATATCGCTGAAAATAAGGAAAAAAACAACAGCTTTGACAGAGAAAGAAAATGATTTTGTATGTCATCTTTTCCCACCATATTATAGCACGGAACCAATATTTGAAATCCCAACATACCAAAAAAAATGTGTATTAAAATGTTTGGTCAATTTAGTCTACTTTGCTATAAAGCAAAGCAACTTAATTTTCTACTTTTGGTAAAACCAGTGATTTATCAGAACATGATTACTGGTGTACAAAACTACCAGACAGTTAATCGATTCTGTCAGTTCCATCTTTTCTTACCATGTATCTCACTCTTCCTCTTTTACTGCTAATAACAAGAATACATATGGCAGGCTACACTATTTCAAATACCTAACACTGAAAGTAACTTATATTGGGCTGAATCCAAGGATTGGAATAAATTAAAACTTTTCTAGAAGCAACTTTTAGAAATAAGCAAATTACGATATTAACAAGATTTTATTTCTACATTTACTTTTTTCCTGATTGTGGAAGTGAAAATTCATAAAATACAGAAATGTATTTTCTTTTTAATTCCCCAAATTCCTACAGAAACCTCTGTTAACATTTTAGAGATTTCCTTCCAGTGAGACTTAAAAATTCTGATGATCTAATTAGACCTAATAAATGTACAGAAGAAAAAAAAAATCAATATATCTTCAATATGGTCTTTCAATGTTACATAAAATATCAATTATCAATATGACAAGCTAGCTTCACAAAGATCTCTAAAATACTACAATGCATGTTAGGTAGTGGGAGTGGGGTAGAGAGTCCCATAATTCAGAGACTCATCCCTAAACTGAAATCCCTTTCACAAACCATTTGTACAGTGTCAACGTTTTAATGGCAGCAAGCTGCAAGATATGGCTGTTCTCTTGAGTGATACAAACACCACATAGGCTTTAGGTTTTGTTTTAATTCATATTTCAGTAACGTGCGTTTATTTGCATTGTGTTGTCGTTATTTGTTGTTAGGTGCTGTCCAGTCCATTTTCAACTCATAGTGACCCCCTGTGACAAGAGCAGAACTGCCCCAAAGGAATTTCTAGGCTGTACTCTCTGTGGGAGCAGGCTGACAGATCTTTCTCCTGCAGAGCTGCTGGGTACCTTCAAACCATCAACCTTTGTTGTGCCACCAGGACTCCTTTATTTTCATTGCAAAATGATAAAACAACAAAAAATTACATCTGAATAGTAATTTTAAAACAGCTTAAATTCAAAGTCTCAACAATTTCTTTGAAGCCACGAGTTCAAACTGTCAGTGCTCTGGCCTATGAGGTGGTGTAGCAGATAAAAATAACTCCTTTTATATTCCAAGAGTCTCTCCTAACTGCCCAAGAAATATATATATAAAGAATATTCCTTAAATATAGTCACCGTTTTGCCTCTTGTTTATGGAAACCATTGTTTATGGAAATCTACATATGTCAGTATTACAAATGAAATTTGTACATTATGACATTCACAAAGTAGCACCCCAATATTTCATCAATAAACCAACTCCTTAGACTCATAAAAGAACAAAACAAAACCAATGGTATTACCTCTGGCAAATTTTTTCTTGAAATTTTATTTAACCTTGCTTCTAGGTTCAAGGGAAGCTTTGGTCTACTCTAGGTATCAAAGGTCTTAAAATCCTAGTCATTTTCTTCTGCTCAATGGTTAAAAAAAATTAATCAAAAATACAGTAACTCAGACTTGTTACTTTGACCTTCTTATACAAAAGCCTTTAAAAAAATCCTTCAACACAGATTCAAAAAAAAAAAAGAAATAGCAAAGTTTAAGGAAAGAATTATCTCTCTTTAAGTCCTGATTTCCTGATAAGTGGCAAAAGGTGTGAATACCAGAATACACTTTACTGACCCCAGGAACGGCCAAGGCGCAAAATCAAATTCGCCACTTTCTACCTAGAAAATTAATTTGACTAAGTAAAGAGCTGATAAAACATGGCCAATGTTGTGTTTTCGGTGCACGTATAAAGGTGGAGCTCCACGGATTTCGGCTAAATGCTTTTGCCATGTTTAAAGAAGAAAAGCTAATTGTTAATGGCCATGTGACATACATCTCAGAAAGGAAAGGGTGGGAGGAAGAGAGAAGAGTTCAAGGCAGTTCAGGGTCAGAACCAGCTCAGGCATCCTGTCATTAGCAAACGTTCCCCCAAGCTGAAGGCAAAATACTGCTTACCCGAAAAGGAGGTGGGTGAAAAGTAGTGGGAGAGTAAGAGTCAATGTGGCAGTGTGGGGGTGATGGGAGGGATGGAATCTGGAGCTATCCAGCTGAGTTGGGAAGCAAAATCATCAGGCACAAAAACGCTGAGAAAAGCAACGGCGACAGAGGCAATTCTTGGCAGCCCCTAATTTTTCTCCCCCCTCAGTTCTCTGGGATTCCCACATTCCCTGCACCTCTGCTCCTGACCAACACTCGGGGGTGTGACCCTCCAGCGGGAGGCTGCCCTGATCTTTGTCTCAACCCGCTCCCCACGCGAGGGCTCCTCCTCCGCGTTCTCCATGGGTGCACAACCCCGCCGTCTCCAAGGAGCTGGAAGCGCCACGGTCGCCGCCTCCTCGCCCACGTCCCGGGGATCTGCGCCCCTTGCGTCCTCTCCGGGGCGCGGCGAGGGCAGTGCCGCCCGCACCTCCAGCCCCACCCCCGCCGAGGGTATCTTTGTGTCTCGGGGACTTTTTGCCTCTTCCCCCCGCCCCCGACTCCCTTCCGCCTCACCGGAGTTCGGTCTCCCCTGGAGACCGAAGCTGCAACAAGCACCGCAGGCGGCGGTGCCTGGAGGCAACTCCCGGCTTCGAACCCGTCAGACACCCCTACCCCACCCCATCCCCGGAAATGCCTGGGCGACCTGGGGACCGCACTGGACCCGAGGGGCGACAAACACACAGAGACCTCTGCGCTATGCCTCCCTCTTCTCAACTTGTCGGCCTGGCCTGTGCCTCCGGTCCCTCCATCAGACCCCTGCCTTGGCCCTCCCACCATTCTCTCCGCGCCCAGGGTCGGCTCGACCGCTGGGGAAAGCCCTATGCGGTCGCCGGCCGCGAACTCACCAGCAAGTGCGGGGGCCGAGTCCCCAGCCAAAGCAAAGCGCGGAGGGAAAGCAGCTCCGCCGACGCCCGCCGCTACCGGATGCAGGTCCGGGTCCCAGCGGCCGGCAGAGCCGAGGCGCCTCCGAGGCGCAGGCCGCCGCCGCCGCCGCCTTCCGGTTCTCTCCGAGAGTTCGGGGCCTCCGGGAAGGGCCGGGAGTCCCTCACGCGTTACCAAGCCCCCTGGTCAACATGGCTCCCGGGCCGCCAAGCCGCGCGGGCGGCTCACTAATCCCCTCGGAGAACCTGGGGCGGGAGTGAGGCGGACGCAGAGGCGCTGACTCCAGGTTGAGGCGACCCGACGGGAAGCGGGCTCCTTCTCCCCGAGCTCTGGGACTGGACCGTGGGGAGCTGAAGAGACCGCGGGCTGCCGCTTAGCTCGCTGCGTGAGCTTCGCTTTCTCACTCGGCGACTGCGAATTGACGCCTCCGCTTGTTCCCCGGAGGAGAGCGAGCGAGAGAGAAAAAAGACTTTTATTGAAACGATCCAACCAGCGGCGGCGGAGAAAGGCGAGCCGGCCGCGGGAGCCGTCCCCACCCCCGCCTGGGCGGCTCGCCGGGGGCAGCGCGACCCCTGCCGGTGGCTGTGGCGGAGCCGGCGGGCCGGGGGTGGGGCCTGGGGCCGGGCGGGGTATCCCCGGGAAACCCCCAGCCCAGCGAACTGGGCCTCAGTCTCCCGGGTACAGCTTCTGGACCGGTGGGAAGGGTGAGGAGACCCTGCTGATGTGAGAAGGTTAAGCAGTGTCTGTCCACAGAGACTGGGAAATAAATTATCTGAATAATTCAGCCCCTTCATCTGCCCCACACCCGCACACAGAACAAAACTTTTGCTAAAATTATTATCCAGCTGTGAAAGATACCAGTGTCACACTTCTCAACTGGCTTTATGGAGAGTTGATGTCCAAGGACCCACATTTAAGTATGTTGATTGCTGTAACTTTTCTCCTTTGTTTTTGAGTGGGTGAGTACCAGTATGATACAGTTATTCATGCATGAATCATTAATTCATTTAGATTTTTATTTTAATATACTTGGCAATATGGTAGGTCCTCAAAGAACTAAGAGTCTAGCTGGGATGAAAGATACTCAACAATTATAAAAATACAAGTGTTATGAGAAGGGAAATGCAAGGTGCTATGAGAACAGACAGGAACTATTGTTGCAGTTGGTTAGGTTTTGTTTTCTTGAGGGAGGGGGTCCCAGAGAGGTTGGCCCAATTTCTAGAAATGTCTTACTTTCTTTTTTCTCAGAGGCTAAAAGCTAGTCAGGAAAGAACAGCAGAGTGAAAGTGAAGACAAACTGAAGTAATACTGACCTACTTTTTTCCACTAATAAGGATAAAAGCACAAAGTATAAACAAACACAAACCCCCAGAGGGAGATAATGAAAGGACTGAAATGAGGGAATGGGGGCCGGAAGTAGACAACCTAAACTAGAGAAAAAATTAAAACCACATGAAAAGCCTGGTGAAGTGAGATAGAAATAGTTTTTTTCCAGTTTAAAACCCGGAAGTAAAATGAATACATTTTTAATGCAATTTGAAATCACATTATGCTTTAAGGGCTAATGACGATTTTCTTCTGGATTCCTGGATGAATCCTTTGCCCCTGCCTGCTGACTCATTTATCTTATTTTGTTGGGCAAAGTTCAGTGTATCTACTGCAACAGCCCACAATGATACATGTCAATCAGACTATTTCCATGCCTTTAAAATGACCAGGGGAGCTCTGGTGGCGTAGTGCCTAAACCACTTGACTGCTAACCAGAAGGCTCCTGGTTCAAACCCACCAGACAGTCCTCTGGAAGGAAGACTGGGCAATCTACTTCCGTAGTGATAACCTCTCGGAAACCCAAGGAGGGGTCCCTATGAGTCGAATCTGACTCCTCAGCAGTGTGTTTGATTTGGTTTAAAATGACCAGAAGTCACAAATTAGCAACATTTGTGCTCTACACGTATTTAACATTTATTTATAATACAAGAACACTTATAGATAACAAGCTTTCCTTTAGAAAAAGTGTTCTTGTTTAGTATTGTTATTGATGCTTTTAAGAGTTTTCCAAGTCAAAGGTTTTAAGTTATAGTGAGAACTCACTGGGTCCAGCCGTATCTGACTCATATGACCCCTCCTTGGGTTTCAGTGTCAGCATCACTACAGAAGTAGATTGCCCAACCTGCCTTCCAAGGAGTGGCCAGTGGGTTTGAACTGCCAGCCTTCTGGTTACTAGTCAAATACCTTAGGCAGTATGCCACCAGAGCTCCCTATAGTGAGAAGTAGCATCATTTTCGTAGTTCTTTTAAATTTAGAGGGAAAGAAGAATTGATATTGATGTAAGGTTTATTTATAGGCAAACATTTTCACACACCTTGTTGAAAAGGAGCACTGGTGATGCAGTGATTAACACATTTGGCTGCTAATCAAAGGGTCAGTGGTTTGAACCCACTAGGTGCTCTTCGGGGGAAAAAAGATGAGGCAGCCTGCTTCTGTAAAGATTTGCAGTCTTAGAAACCCAATGGGGCAGTTCTACTCTGTCCTAATGGGTTTCTGTGAGTGGGAATTGACTCAATGGCAGTGGGTTTAGTAATTGTTGCTTTCTTTGGTCTTTCATTAGATGTTAAAATCATAACCAAAAACTAAACGAAACTCATTGCCATCGAATCAATTCCAATTCATAGGGACCCCTGTTGGTCACTATGATTTCCAAGGCAGTAAATCTTTACAGAAGTAGATTAGTCTATGTTCCTTCCACAGAGTGGGTGCTGGGTTTGAGCCACCAACCTTCTGGTTAGCAGTCAAATGCTGTTGGCACTGCACCACCAGAGCTCCTTAAAATTATCGTAATAGTGAGTATGAAGTGTCACTCTTGAGTTTTATTATCAACAATTCTCTCATATTTATAGGAATTGCTTTGTTACAAATCAAAAGATTATTCTAATTGCCCCACCCAACAGCAACATCTCCTCTTCCTACATCTTTTATTGCTGCAATAAAGATTTCATCATCAGAACTTAGATTATTTTATTGATCTATTTATTCTTTCATTCAAAAAATATTTACTGACAGCACATGATGTGCTAAGCACTGTTCTAGGCATTGAAAATAATAGAAATGAAAGAGGCAGACAAATTGGAAAATAAGTGGTGGAAACAAGCAATAAACATGTAAATCAACTAAAGAATCCATAAGATAATTCATAATTATGAGAAGTGTTGTCAAGAGAATGAAATGAAACAGTAATGGAAAAGAAATTGGAAGGTGGCTCAGGTACTTCAGGTGGTGAAGAAGAAAGGCCTGAGAATCAACAGAGGCTGGAAGCCATGGGTTCTTGCTTTAAATCCCAGGCCTTCTAATCAATTCTGACTGATAGAGACCCTGTAGGGCAGAGTAGAACTGCCTCCAAGGTAGTAAATCTTTACAGAAACAAACTTCATCATTCTCCCAAAGTGTGGCAGGTGGATTTGAACTGCCAACCTTTTGGTTAACAGCCAAATACCTTTACCACTGCACCACCAGAGCTTCTCTCTTTCTTTACACCACCATCTTTACACCATAGTACATTATTACTTGGATCAAGAAAAAGTCACATGACAAACAAAGGCATAGGTGAATGCATTTATTTAATGACTTGTTTAAATTTATTTAAACTATACATGATGTTTTAGGCCTATTAGTTGGCCTTTTTCTCTACTTTGTAACATAGTCTTTGTTTACCTTATAAAATAAAGTTAAATTATAAAATTAGTTAGCGCATTTCCCAAACTAATTAATAAATATTTCCTAGCACTTGGGGGTAGAGGTGATGAGGAAGAGTTGAGGACGGGTTCCAAGATCAAACCCGTTTGGAAAATGTCATCTGTGTTATCTATCTTTCGGAAATTGACAAAGTATAATTACATATTAAAAGTTCTGAGAAGTTCACAGCTTAAAAATCATTTTCTTTCAGTTAAACCAACTTGTCCCAAAATGTTTGAACCCTACAATAGCTTCATCATAAATGTGTATTAATATATTGAGGTACGCTAGCATTTTGAAGAACGTAGTTTGGTAAACTGCCCTCTTGTAGGCATTTAATCTTCTGGCTTTGGGGAAAAGGGGCTATTGAAGGTGAGAATATAAAGGCCATTGAACTTGAAATAGAGAGAGTAGAAGGAGACAGAGCCGGAAAATCTTTACTCTGATGGATCGACACTTTGAGAGTGGTCTAGCCTGAGAAACAAATGTGATATGTATCCAGGTAAGAAAGACTTACAAATGGAAAAGAAACAGTTAAGTTGGTTGCAAGTTGCTCTGTAGTAAGTGGCTCTCAGACTGTGGTCCCTGAACCCACCCACTGAAACCCACTGGCCAAGCAGCAGCAGCAAAATCACCTAGGAATTTCTTAGAAATATAAATTCTTAGGCCCCAATCCAGAACTGAATCAGAAACTCTGAGGTGGGGCCCAGAAAATTGTGTTCTAACAAGTGCTCTAGCATTCTGCTGGACACTGAAGTTTGAAATCCACTCACTGTAGCTGCTAATCAAAAGTGGTTTCAAGGGCTCAGCTGGTTTGAACCTACCTGCTAGCCACTCCGTGAGAGAAAACTGTGGCAGTCAGCTTCTGTGAATATTACTGCCTTGGAAACCCTATTGGGCAATTCTACTGTGTCCTATAGGGTCACTATGAGTCTGAATCCATTCAATGGCAATGGATTAGGTTACGTTTACTCTCTACAACATCAATATATAGCTTTATCAACAAAACAATTTTTCCACATATTTGAATTTATGGGTCACTTGCAATTATTTATAAACAATTGCAAAACATTCTCAAACACATTAGTTAACTTGCCAATCTGGAAAAATACTTTTTGTCTGGTTCCATTGCTTATTTTGCTAGCCCAAACCATATAATGAATCTATTTTTGGTAACAAGAATGAAACAAATCAAGCTCAGGGCAGCAGTCAATTGTCTTCCCCTTAATGTGATTTGGACAAGATAATTTTTTACTTGTGAAAAACTATAGGTGAGAAAAGAATATTAGTCAAAGGATTTTTTTTTTTTACCTGCTTTGTAAACAAAATATCAGGTCTCACCCTAACGTATTATTTGAAATGTCTTGTACAATTCCAACATTTGCAAAACAGCTTCCTAGCATGGCATGATGATACAGTTGTAGGCCATCTCTTCCACATGAACTATAGAGAGTTCAGAGCTAGATCTATTTAAAAGCATTATTAGAATACCTCATACAGTTGCAAGTTACAAAATTTGGGAGGGAAGTTTCTTTCTGGTTTACATCTAAAATTTCAAATACAGGGCACTGGGTTTAACTGTAGAGACTTGACAGCATCCAAAACATTTAGTGCAGAGAGCATTATAAATATTTTTCAGGAGAGTGATGTCATGTGTTCTTAGGAGGGAAATGAATTCGGGAAACAAACTGAACCTTGGCACTTGAGGAGGACAGCATTTTCAAACATTTTGGTTTAAAATGAAATGGTTCCCCTGTTGCTGACAAAATGCTGAGAAAGTATTAGTCTCCAGGATTTCAATAAGGTTCCACAAAAGGCTCTGTTAAAAGACTGATCAAACCAAACCCACTGCCATAGACTCAATTCTGACTCATAGTGACCTTCATTGGTTTCCCAAGGCTGTAAATATTTATGGAAGTAGATTGCCTCATCTTCCTCTCGCAGAGCAGCTGGTTGGTTTGAACTGCCAACCTTCTGGCTAGCAGCCATTTTAAGTACCTTACCCACTACACTACCAGAACTCCTTATTAAGAGACTACAAAGGGACTAAGAGCTCTGGTGGCATAGTGCCTAAGGTATTTGACTATTAACCAGAAGGTTGGCAGTTCAAACCCACAGTAGCTTTTTTTTTTTTTTTCCTGTCTTTCTGTTTTAAAGGTTGCGCTAGTAACTGCTCTTTACTATACTGATGTTCTGTCTACTGGAAAAAAAGCAGAGTGGGCTCTTAATCATAGAAAATACATTTAAAGCTTATTTGGACCTTCTGAGAAATGAAGCACAACTGGAAGCCACTTTCCAGTTTTAACAAATTCCTCACTCTTAAAAAAACACTGATGAAAAAGTGGGACTTAGGGCAATGAAGATTTTTCTCTCTTAAGCATGTTAAGAAGGAGGATGTGGCAATTGGCCATTTTCCCAGGGCCTTGCAGATCATTGGCGTGACTCACTCTTTTGAAAAATGAGGAAAGGGTAAGGATAGCAGAGGCTTTATGGTTTTGTCATCTTTTAACATTCAGATTTGCTTTCAGGAAAGTTGATCAGACTAATGTGTATATACATGTGAAATCTGGACAATGAAAAAGGAAGACCGAAGAAAACTTTGTGTATTTGAAATGTGGTGTTGGCGAAGAATGTTGACTATATCATTGACTGCCAGAAGAATGAACCAATCTGTGTTGGAAGAAGTAAGCCAGAATGCTCCTTAGAAGCGAAGACAGCAAGACTTCATCTCACATACTTTGGGCATGTCATCAGGAAAGGTCAATTGCTAGGAAATGACATTATGTTTAGTAAAGTAGAGGGTCAGCAAAATGCAGGAAATCCTTGATGAGATAGATTGACACAGTTGCCTCCACAATGGATTTAAACACACCAATGATCATGAAGATGGTATAGCCTGGGAAATGATCTGTTGTTCTACGGAAAATCCCAGGAGTCAGTCGCCTGGACGGCAACTAACAAATCCTGCAAGTATTTATCTACTTTTGAGAAGTTTAAGTCTTTAGTAAACTAACTTAGCCAATATTAGTTTGCTGATATTGAACCCCAGGACTTTTTTTAGAATTAATATGACCTGTGTAGAGGGAGTGGGAGCCCTGGTGGAACAGTGGTTAAAGCGATCAGCTGCGAACTAAAACGTTGGCAGTTCAAACCTGCCAGGCGCTCCAAGGAAGGAAGATGTGGCCCTTTGCTTCTGTAAACATTGTTGCTGTCAGGTGCTATCCGTCGTCGTCGTCGTCGTCGTCGTCGTCGTTGTTGTTATGTACTATAGAGGTGGACCTGACTCACAGCGACCCCTCCTTGGGGTGCTGTCCAGTCAGCTCCAATTCATGGCAACACTGACTGGTCTTGCGCCAATCCTTGCTACGCTTGAGCCCGTCATTGCAGCCACTGTGTCAGTCCATCTCATTGAGAGTCTTGCCCTTTTTCACTAACCCTCTACTTTACCAAGCATGATATCCTTCTCCAGGGAATTGTGCCTCCTGATAACTTGACCAAAGTACAAGAGATGAAGTCTGGCCATTCTCGTTTCTAAGGATCATTCTCGCTGCATTTCTTCCAGGACAGATTTGTTCATTCTTCTGGCAGTTTACAGTATTTCCAGGAGTCTTCGCCAACACCACAATTCAAAGGCATCCATTCTTCTTCAGTCTTCCTTATTCATTGTTCAGCTTTCACATGCATATGAGGCAATTGAAAATACTATGGCTTGGGTCAGGCACATCTTACTCTTCAAAGGGACATCTTTGGTATTTAGCATATTAAAGATGTCTTTTGCAGCAGATTTGGCCAGTGCAGTACGTTTTCTGATTTCTTGACTGCTGCTTCCATGTATGTTGATTGTGGATCCAAGTAAAATGAAATCCCTGACAACTTCAATCTTTTCCCCATTTATCATGATGTTGCTTATGGGCCAGTTGTGAGGATTTTCGTTTTCTGTATGTTGCAGTGCAATCCATACTGAAGGCTGTAGTCTTTGATCTTCATCAATAAGTACTTCAAGTCATCTTCACTTTTAGCAATTAAGGTTGTGTCATCTGCATGTCTCAGATTATTAAAGATTACAGCTTTGGAAACCCTATGGGATAGTATTATTTTCTCCTATAGGGCCACTATGAGTCAGAATCAACTCAATGACAATGGATTTGGGGTGTGAAAAGGGGACTAGAGCAAATATTTGGTATTTAAATGCTCAGAAAATAGAAAAATAAAAAATAAGGAAGAAGAGAAAGACAAGAAAGGTAAGAAGCAAGAAAGGTAATAAGAGGAGGATAATTGAATCTTACAAATATCTTTGTATTTCAGCAGTAAGAAAGCTGAAGATACTAATACAGGGTCAGATTACCCAATAAGCCAGGTAAGGACGGGTTTACTTGTGCTTACTTACTAATCTTTAGAGAGCAATTTCACATTTTTTTCAACACATTAAAGATTCTGCTTCTAGTTATGGCCGGCACCTGTCTCTTTCTCAACAGGACCTTCCTACAGAATCAGAGCCTCTTTCCAAATTTACAATCCCTGACAAGGACGGCATAAGCACAGACCACTTGTGCTTACTTACTAATCTGTAGTGAATAGTTTCACATGTTTTTTGCCTCTGTGTTAATAGTATTAAACTTCATGTAAAACAAAATTCAGAAATTTACAAAGCTAAAAGAAGAGCAAGGTTCTAGCCCAGAAGCAGTATTTCATGGTATTTGGGCTTTGAAATTAGTTGGATTGGATGGAAGTCCTAGTTTTGCCACTGTGAAATTTTGACAGCTTGCTTAAGATTTCCCCTTTCCTGACAGGTTGTAAAGATTAAATAAGGTAAAGAATATAAAGTACTTCTAACACACTTTTTTTTTTTTTCCTGTTGTGACATAAACCCCAACTTAATTAACTTATACAAAAAGGAGATTTTGTTGTTTACATACCTGGAAAGACCAAAGGCAATGCAGGCTTCAAGGACACCTTTGTCAACAGCTCACACTCTCTTATTAGGGACTGATTTCAATTTCTTTCTCCTTCTTTTGGGAGCTCTGGTAGTGTAGTGCCTAAGGCACTTGACTGCTAACCAGAAGGCTGGCAGTTCAAACCCACCAGCCACTCCTTGGAAGGAA
>NW_006921840.1:3796127-3796633 GCF_000298275.1 Orycteropus afer afer | reverse complement strand
GGGCAATCTACTTCCGTAGTGATACTGCCTTGGAAACCCAAGGAGGGGTCGCTATGAGTCGAGTCCGACTCGACGGCACATAACAACAACAACAAAAAAAAAACAAGATCATTCTACAGAGGATTTGGGCAGTTTTATATGGAATACATGGACTAAAAAGTGAAACTATGTAAATAAATAAAATATAAACTATTAGTATGATGGGAAAATACTAATTAAAATACTAGGTTAATACAAAGAGAGAAAGGGGAGGTAAGGAGGCCATACATTTGCTATTGTTGAAACAAGACTGACTCTGGAATCTCTACAAGTCAAAAGGGAAAAAGGAAATATAATTAGATACTAAATTCTCAGTGTCCCTAAGAGACAATGACAGCAACAACAAACTAGTCACTACAAGAAAGGGTCTTCCTTCATAGTGGGAGACTTTAATACACCACTTTCTTTGAAAGATAGAACAACTGGAAAGAAACTCAACAAAGATGCAGAAGAGCTAAACAATACAA
>NW_006921840.1:3774389-3792852 GCF_000298275.1 Orycteropus afer afer | reverse complement strand
GAAAAAAAAAAAAAAGAAAGAAAGGGTCTTCCTGACATTTGAATCTAAAAGAAAATTTTAGGTTTTGTTATGTAAGGGGCTCAGACATGTAGTAGATACTGTCATCAACCATGGTCAATCACAAATTCAGTAATGGGCTTCGCAAGGCTATCTCTCTCTCTCTCTTTTTTTTTTTTTTTTAATTTTATTGTGATTTGAGGAGCTCTGGTGATGTAATGCCTAAAGCAGTTGACTGCTAACCAGAAGGCTGGCAGTTCAAACCCACCAGCCACTCCTTGGAAGGAAGTTTGGGCAATCTACTTCCATAGTGATACTGCCTTGGAAACCCAAGGAGGGGGTCACTATGAGTTGAAATCGACTAGACAGCAGTGAGTTTGGTTTTTGAGATTGTGATTTGGGTAAAAGTTTACAGAGCAAATTCATCTTCCAGACAGCAGTTCCCAGACACTTTGTCTCATGACATTGACTGTAATCTCCCACAATGCAACAGCTCTCCTCCTACTTCCTCCCCATAGTTACTTCTTCCCTGTGTCCTTCCCTCCCATGCACTCCTGTCCTCGAGCTGTCTCCCTGTGCATACACTGCCCTTCTATTCTCCCATGATTGATCTCTCCAAGGAGTGTATCTACTTAATGAAAATGTCCAGCTCATATGCCTGTCTTTTGTTTGGTTGGAAGCCACAGGATTCAATTCCAGACCTGAAGGGCAGCTAGGGGTCTTAGTCTCAGGGGTTCCACCAAGCCCTATCAGACCAGCAAACCTGGTCCCTTTTTTTTAAACGATTTTGAATTTTGTCCCACATTGTTCTCCCACTCTATCCAGGATGTCCTACATAGATCCCCCTCCTAGTGATTGACAGTGGTAGCCAGGAATCATCTAATTTTTGTAGTCTTATAGTCGTACAGGCCGAGGATTGCATGGTATCCCCGTTCCTGGGACTAATTGTTTCCATGTGTCTCTGGTTTTCTTTATTCTTCTTTGCTCTGGATGAGAAGAGACCTATCATTGCATCTAGATAGCTGCTTGCAAGCATTTAGTATCCCAGTCGCTACTCACCAAAGTAGGATGTGGAACAATGTTTTTGTGCAGTGTGTAATGCCAATTGAGCTTGATGCCCCCTGTGACCATGGTCCTGAACCCACAGGTCCAACTGCTCACTCCCTCTGGGTAGCTGACTGGCCAAGAAGTGACTACAATCTTCGCAAGGCTATTTCTTAAGGGCAAAAACAAACAACAGCAGCAGCAAAAACTGAGAAAGGGAGACATTAAGATTAATTACTGACAATTAAAATGCAGAAAGCCAGGGATGAGCTGGCTTTATTATCACCTGGATCCAGGAAGTTAATCTCAACACCTGTGCTTCATCTCTTATCTGAGCTTCAGCTTATATGCCTACCTCATTATCTCAGTTGTTGTCCTTGTTAGGTGCTGGAGAGTTGGTTCTGATTCAGAGCGACCCTATCTATGTACAGCAGAATGGAATGCTACCCAATCGTGCACCATCCTCACATCATGGCTATGTTTGAGCTCATTGTTGCAGCCACTATGTCAGCTCATCTTGTTGAGTGTCTTCCTTTTTTATGCAGAGCCACTGTTTACCAAGCATAATGTCCTTGGACTGGTTCCTCCTGATAACGTGTCTAAAGTAGGTGAGCCAAAGTCTTGTCATCCTCACTTCTAAGGAGCATTCTGACTGCACTTCTTTCAAGACTGATTTGTTTGTTCTTCTGACAGTCTGTGGTACACCTCATGCACAACAGCATAATGCAAAAGGATCAACTCTTCTTCAGTCATCCTTATTCATTGTGCAGTTTCTGCATGCATATGAGGCAATTGAAAATACCATGGCTTGGGTCAGGTGCACCTTACTCTTCAAACGGATATATTTCCTCTTTAACTCTTTAAAGACTTCTTTTGCAGCAGATTTAGCCAATGTGATATGTCAATTGAGTTCTTGACTGCTGCTTCTATGGATGTTGACTGTAGATCCAAGTAAAATGAAATCCTTAACAACTACAATATTTTCTGCATTTATCATGATGTTGCTTATCAGTCCAGTTGAGAGGATTTTTATTTTTTTTTATGTTGAGGTGTAATCTGTACTTAAGGTTTCAGTCTTTGGTTTTCATCAGTATGTGCTTCAAGTCCTGTTTCAGCAAACAAGTTTGGGTCATCTGCATTTTGCAGGTTGTGTTTGTGGGTTTTTTTTTAAAAAAATCCTTTTCCTTTGTGTGTGTGTGTGTGTGTGTGTATGATTTGGTGAAAGTTACAGAGCAAATGGGTTTTCCATTCAACAATTCATGTACATTTTGTTTTATGACACTGATTACAATCCCCCTATATGACAACATTCTTCCGACTTCTCCCCAGTGTTTACCATTTCCCTTCATTCCTCTTTTCTAATCTTTTTTTACTCTTCCTTGCCTTCTGAGCTTTATACCTAGGCAAAACCTGCCCTTTTGATTTTGCAAGGTTGATAATTCTAGTGAGTGTGCACTTCCCTGGTGTTATTGTTCACTACAGATTGAATAAGTATGGTGAAAGGATACAAACCTGATGCACACTTTTCTTGATTTTGAAACATAGTATCCCCTTATTCTATTTGAACAACTGCCTCTTGGTCCATGTATAGGTTCAACATAAGCACGATTAAGTGTTCTGGAGTTCCCGTTTCCAAACTGTTGTCCCTAAATTATCATGGCCCATACAGTCAAATGCCTTTGTAAAGGCAATAAAACACAAGTGATCATTTTTCTGGATTCAGCCAAGATCCATCTGACATTAGCAATGATATCTCTTGTTCCACATCCTCTTTGGAATCCAGTTTGAATGGCTGGCAGTCCCTGTCGATATACTGCTGCAATGGGTTTTGAATTATCTTCAGCAAAATTTTACTTGTGTATGATATTAATGATATTGTTTGACATTCTCTCATGTGCCTTTGGAAATTTACTGGCAGTTCTAAAATACCTTCATAGTTCCAAATCTAAGGAGAAGGAAGCCCATTCTGAAAATTTTGAGGAAGAATTTTAATTAACCTACTTGAGTCATATGGGAGCTCCAGTAGTGTAGTACCTAAGGCATTTGACTGCTAACCAGAAGGCTGGTGGTTCAAACCCACCAGCCACTCCTTGGAAGGAAGGTTGGGCAATCTACTTCCATAGTGATACCGCCTCTGAAACCCAAGGAGGGGTCGCTATGAGTCGGATTCAACTTGATTGCAGTGATTTTGGTTTTTTTTTTTTTTGGTTTTGAGTCATATGTGCTCACTCTCTGTTTTGGTTACCTAGTGCCACTCTGACAAGAATATACCACAAATGGGGTGGCCTTAACCAACGGAGTTCATTCTCTAACAGTCAGGAGCCTTTAAGTCTGAGTTCCAAGTGCCAGGCTCTAGGGGCCATGTGAAAGCCCCTTGATCTTGGGTTTCAGCTTTGCCTCTTGCACCCAGCCCACTGAAGCTAGAGGCATCTCTTCACTCAGGCAACTACTGGCTGCTGAGGCTAACAAGCCCAAGGTTAACAAATAAAATGGCACAGTCCTGATGTTACCAAACCACATGGCAGGCCATTAAATTCAAGTCCACTGAAAGTCCCAAGGTTGGCAGAGCATGGCAGGCTACTGATCAATGACATGGCTACACGCAGGGTTCAAGCATGCCATAAACTAGAGACTGTTTTCCAAGATTTCTCCTTATATACAGGAAGGAGACCACATCTACTTAGCTGCTCACAGTAGATTCCACCACGGAATTGATTACTGGTCTCATCATGAGGAGTGCTAACTACATCCAGCTGCCCATCCACTCAACCAGGCCCAGCCAAGTTGACACACAAACTTAACCACCACACTCTCCAATCAGAAGTGTCCCACCAGAACCAAGTGGAGTAGGGAAGATGTAGTTGTCTAAAGGATAGGAGATTGCTATTAACTGAAGAAATGGGGAAGGGATGCTTGGCAGCCAAACAACAGCAGATGTCCACTACACCTGGATAAGTGCCAAGGCTATAATCAGAAATTGCAAATGAAGGAAAATAATTTTAGTAATGAGGGCAGAAAGAATCCAGAAGAGATACAAGATAATATGATGCAAATGAAAAGCTTTCTGAGAGTCTGACTTAACACATAGATAAAACAGTATATAAGGATGGATGAATTATATGCATGTCATCCTTCAAAAGCATCACTTTTCTCAATAGAGAAGAGTTAGTTTGCACACAATTTGAGGTTGTTCTTTAACAAGGGACCTGGGTACAAAAACTCTACATTATTGTTTATAAGGTAGGTTTATATTTTCCATAGATAAAGAGAACACTTATAAAAAGTAGTCACCATTTGTGGAAAGTAAGTTTTCTAAACAAAGTTCTTGCCTGATTAATTTGTACATTTCATTCTGTAATTGTTTACTGAGTGCCTATTAAGTGCTTTAGGAGCTCTGGTAGCCTAGTGGCTAAGGCACTTGACTGCTAACCAGAAGGCTGGTGGTTCAAACCCATGAGCCACTCCTCGGAAGGAAGATGGGGCAATCTACTTCTGTAGTGATACTGCCTTGGAAACCCAGGGAGGGGTCACTATGAGTCGGGTCTGACTCGACGGCACATAACAACAACAACAATAACATTAAGGGCTTTGTCCTAGAATTATGGTGGTTAACAAGTTGAACAAGGCTCCTTTCTTCATCAGGCTCATCATCAAATGGTCAGAGATTCATCAAGAGTATCCATAGGAAAACAGTTTTCAGAAAACAGTTCTAGGCCTTCTATAGTGTTTGAATAGGAGCTCTGGTGGCAAAGTGGATAAGGCATTTGACTGCTAATTGGATGGTCAATGGTTCAAACCCACCAGCTGCTCTGTGGAAGGAAGACGGGCTCTTGTAAAGATTTACAGCCTCAGAAGCCCAATGGGGGTTTCTATGAGTCGGAAGGGAGCTCTGGTAGCATAGTGCCTAAGGCACTTGACTGCTAACCAGAAGGCTGGCGGTTCAAATCCACCAGCCACTACTCGGAAGGAAGGTTGGGCAATCCTACTTCTGTAGTGATACTGCCTCGGAAACCCAAGGAGGGGTCGCTATGAGTCGGGGCCGACTCGACGGCATATAACAACAACAACAAATGAGTCGGAAACAACTCAATGGCAATGAATTTGGATTTTTATTTTTTGGCAGTGTTTGAATTAATTAATAATTAACCATGTCCTTCAAAGATCTCTACCATAGTACATGGCTAGAAGATTTGAGAAGACACTTGCTATGGTCATTAAAAACAAAACAAAACTCTTTAAACACACACACACACACACATGAAGCAGCTGGTTTTTAGTAAAGTAGCATCCAAACCAACTTGCCACAATCTAACATGTTGCAAAATATACCCCTAAGCCATGTAGTCATTACTTTCTCTCTTCTGTCTCTCTGTATATAACTAAATAACTAACTCCCCCCCCCCACATATAATACTTCTCCTTCCCTCTCACTCTATGTATAATCTGAGGTAAATTTAATATACTTAACTATTAATAAGGTCTTAGGAAACTCTTTGTATTTATTATCTCATTTAATTCTTAAAATAACACTATAATGAAACTAAAGCTTGAAGAAGTATCTTGTAATAATTTAAAGTGAAATAGTCACGACTGGGAATTGAGCCGGATTCTCGACCCTACAAGCTCAAAAACTTTACTGTTCTCATATATATAATAATAAGAGTTATATTAATTATATTCATATCATCAGCTAATGATTGATGGTTACTACATATAACCTTTATCTGTGCCAGTCCTCATCTTCATACCTGCAAATCAAATCACCCATATTTTTCCTTTCCTTCTTATTAAAATGAATGAATGGACTATTTCTGCTTTTTTCAATGTCAACTCTTCTCTCGTGCGCAGGATCTTATTTTCCCTAGGATTTGCTCTTGTAATTATCACCCTCCCTATCATATCTTTTATTCCTAGCTGTATGCAAATACACCATAATGTCTCTCTTCATAAATAACAACAAAAAAATGGTTTGAGATTTCATATTCCCCGCCAACTTCTCTGCTATTCTCCAACTTCTCCACTCCACTTCATGACAAACTTCTCAAATTTCTTCAAAAAGTTTACCTCATCATACTTACTGTCTCCTTTTCTTCACCTCTCATTCTTTCTTGAGCTCCAATTGGTGTTGGTCCATACTGTTTTTGTAAAGGTCACCAATGACCTCCATGATGCCTAATCCAATATCAATTCTCACTCTTATCTTACTCTATTTCTGAAAAATATTTGACAGCATTGACCAATCCCACCTTCCTGAAATACTTTGGTCTCTACACTTCCCAGATACCATAATCTCTTGGTCTTCTTCTGTCTTCTTCTTTCTTTTCTTTGCTATATCCTCCTCCTCTAATCTGTTGGAGTGTCCCAGGGTTTCATCTGTTGACCTCTCTTTATCTTCCTTCATTAATAGGTTAAGTCATCTAGTCTTACTTATGGTTTTAAATACCACCCAATTTATCATTTCAAAATTTATGTCTCATCTATCTCTTTCTAGAACTTTTTGCCTACTTGACATCTTCACTTGTATGTTTTACAGGTAACTCAAACTTGTTGTTGTTGTTATTAGGTGCCATGGAGTCACTTCTGACTCATAGCAACCCTGTGTACAACAGAACGCAACACTGCACTGTCCTGCACCATCCTCATAATTGTTGCCATGCTTGGCTCATTTTTGCAGCCACTATGTCAATCCATCTCCTTGAGGATCTTCCTCTTTTTCTCTGACCATCTCCTTTACCAAGCATGATCTCCTTCTCCAGCGTCCCCCTGACAACATGACCAAATCATCAGAGGCAAAGTCTCACCTTCCTTGTTTCTGAAGAGCATTCTGGCTACACTTCATCCAAGATAGATTTGTTTCTTGTTCTCTCACTCCATGGTATATTCCATATTCTTTGTCAATACCATAATTCACTTCTTTAACAAGAACAACAACAAATTTATATATCACTTCTTCCTTGGTCTTCCTTATTTGTTGTCCAGCTTTCACATACATATAAGGCAATTAAAAATATCATGGCTTGGGTCAAGCACATTTTAGTTCCCAAAGTAACATCTTTGCTCCTTAACACTTTGAAGAGGTCTTTTTGCAGTGGATTTGCCTAATGCAATGCATTGTTTGATTTCTTGAACGCTACTTCCATGAGTGTTGATGGTGGATCCAACTAAAATAAAATCCCTGATAACTCCAATCTTTTCTCCATTTATCATGATGTTGTTTATTGGTCCAGTTGCAAGAATTATTGTTTTCTTTATGTTGAGGTATAATCATACAGAAGGCTTTAGTCTTGAGTGTTTCAAGTTCTCTTCGCTTTCAGCAAGAAAGATCGTATCATCTGCATATCTCAGACTGTTAATGAGTCTTCCTCCAAACTTGATGTCTCATTCTTCTTCATATAGTCCAGTTTCTCAGATTATTTGCTCAGCATACAGATTTAAAAAGTATGGTGAATAGGATATAACCCTGATGCACATCTTTCCTGATTTAAACCATCAGTATCCCCTTGTTCTGCTTGAATGACTGTCTCTTGGTCTATGTACAGTTCCTTATGAGCACATTGAAGTGTTCTGGAATTCCCATTCTTCACAATGTTATCCATAATTTGTTATGATCCACACAGTCATATGTGTTTGCATAGTCCATAAAACATAGGTAAACATCTTTCTAGTCATTCTCTGCTTTCAGCCAAGATCCATCTGACATCAGCAATGGTATCCATCATTCCAAGTTTTCTTCTGAATCTGGTTTGAGTTTCTGGCAGTTCCCTGTCTACGCACCACTGCAACCATTTTTAGATTTTTCAGCAAAATTTTACTTGCATGTGATATTAATTGTTCAAGGATTTCTGCATTCTGTTGGATCACTTTCTTTGGAATGGGCACACATATAATTCTCTTCCAGTTGGTTGGCCAGGTAACTGTCTTCCAAATTTCTTGGTATAGACAAGTGAGAGCTTCCAGCTTTGCATGCATTTGTTGGAACATCTTAATATTCCATCAATTCCTGGAGCTTGGTTGTTCACCAGTGCATTCAGTGTAGCTTGGACTTCTTTCTTTGATACCATTGATACTGAAATGGTTGAATGTCAACACAGTCTTTTTTATACAATGACTATATGTATTCCTTCTGTCTTCTTTTGATGCTTCCTGTGTCATTCAAGATTTTGCCCATACAATCTTTTAATATTGCAAGCTGAGGCTAGAATTTTTTCTTTAGTTCTTTTGGCTTGAGAAATGCTGAGCGTGCTCTTCCCTTTGCTTTTGGTTTCCTAACTCCAGGTCTTTGCACATTTCATTATAGTACTTTACTTTGTCATCTTGAGCCACCCTTTGAAATCTTCTGTTCAGCTCCTTTAGTTCATCATTTCCTTATTCCCTTTACCTACTCTACATTCAAGAGCAAATTTCAGAGTCTTTTCTGACCTCCATTTTGGACTTTTCTCTCTTCCCTGTTTTTTGAATGATCGTTTTCTTTCTTCATGTATGATGTCTTTAGTGTCATCCCACAACTTCTCTGGTCTTTGGTCATTGGTGTTCAGTGTGTCAAATCTGTTCTTGAGATAGCCTTTACATTCAGGTGGGATATAATCAAAATCATATTTTGGCTCTTATGGACTTGTTTTAATTTTCTTCAGCTTCAACTTGAACTTGCATAAGAGCAATTGGTGGTGTGTTTCACAGTCAGCCCCTGGCTTTGTTCTGACTGATGATACTGTGTTAGAGTTTCCCCATCACCTCTTTCCACATATGTAGGCAATTTGATTCCTGTGTAATCTATCTGGCATGGTCTACATGTATAGTCACTGTTTATGTTGTTGAAAAACTTTAACATATCTTGATTCAGTTCTTCACTTCCAGTCTCCTCTTCCAGTATTCCACTTATCAGCAGATGGTATTATCAACCACTCATTTGCTCAGGCCAAAGGTCTAGAACTTATCCCTGATTTCTTTAAGCTGTGTGCCCCATCTCCAATTCATCAGTAAATTATAAAGATTCTATATTCTAAATATAGGTTGAATGTGACACTTCTCACTTCCCTGATTCTACTCTCCTAGTACAAGGTACTTTCCTCTTTAGCCTAGATGACTAAATAATCATCTAGAAATGATCTTCTAAATTATCTTTCTGCTGTTGTCCCCTTACAGTTAATTTTCCTCTTAGCAGCCATATCTTTTAACACACAAATCTGATCATGTCCATACTATGGCCTACAATGCCATAGTGACCCAAGTCCTGACTGTCCTTCTAACTTCATCTCTTACCCTCTTCATCTTGTTTCCTACTGTAGACAAACTAACCATTTGGCTATACTCATACATCTAAAGTGACTCGACAGCACCTAGCAACAAACAACAAGAACACTTGCTATTTTTCCTTCCTGGGATGCTGATCTCCCTAATAATAGAATGACTTGCTATCTTTTTTCATTTAGGCTCCTTTTCAAATGTCACCTCCTTCAAGAGCAAGGAAAGCTAATTGTCCCCAATATCGATTCTGACGTTCTTCTACAGTTTGGAACTCAGCTGGACAGAATAAAGTCTACATTTCCCATCATTCTTTGTAGCTATGTATGGCCAGATGATGAAATTCTGGCTGATGGGCTGATTTCATATGATTACCTCCTAGACTGTTCTATAAGATAGAACTAATGCATATCCTTTGCCCCTTCTTTGTTTCTTCCTCCAGTCTGCTGTGTCTGTCCTACAACCTTGGACCATGAGCATGAAGGGTGGTAGATCTGTTAGCCACAAGGACCTGGGTCCCTAGGGATTTTATGAAGCCAAGTCAGTGCCCTATCCATGGATTACTTATCTCTTGATAATAATTTATTTATTTAATGAGGTAAATGAATTTTTATCTTGTTTATAAACTGTTGTTTTATGCTTCTCTGTTATTTGCAGTTCAGCCTAAACCTAATAGATCTTCATGTATTCATGTCCATTCTCTCTAAAATTGTGCCCTACCTTTTTCTCCTTTAGCCTGCTTTACTTTTCTTCACAGTACTGGTCAACTCCTGACATAATTTGATATTTGTACATATTTATTTGATTATTGTCTCTTGCACTATGATTTAAACTGTGTGACAGTAGGGATTGTGTCTGTTTTGTTCATTGATAAATCCCAGCACCTAGAACAGAACCTAGCATACAGTAGGCTTCCACTAAATAACTGCTGAATAAATAGATATGTGCTTTTACTGTAGTATTTCAATGATCCTCACAACAACCTTAGAGACATACTATTATTATTCCCATTTTGGAGATAAGAATAATGGACCATGGGAAGATTTCTTTATTTTTTTCTGTATCAGGAGAGGTAAATACCTAGATCACCTGAAAGCAGTTTTAAAATTAAAATATGGACCAGCAAGAATGGGGTCCTCCTCATATGCATGGATTGTGGGAATGCAACATGGTACAACCACTTTGAAAAACAGTTTTCCAGTTACTTAAAATATGACTCAGCATTCCACTCTGAGGTATTTAGCCAAGAGAAATGAAAGCATGTTTCCACACAAACTCTTGGATACAAATGTTCATGCATTTTTATCTGTAATAACAAAAACTGGAAACAAACCAAGTGTCCATCAACAAGTGAATAGAGAAATGAATAAACAAATTGTGGTATATTTATAATCAGTTAGTATGACAAGTTAAGTGCTTTGCTGCTAACTGAAAGGCTGTCTGTTTGAAACTGCCAGATGCTTCATGGGAAAAAGATATAGCAGTCTGTTCCCATAAGGATCTACAGCCTTGGATACCCTATGGAGCAGTTCTAGTCTGTCCTATGGGGTCACTATGAATAGGAATCAACTCTATGGCAATGGGTTTGGTTTGATTTTCATATGGGATACTACTTAGAAACAAAAAAGAATGAATTATTGGTACATGTAACACCATAGATGAATCCCAAAATAAGCATGGTGAGTGAAAGTATCCAGACCTCTATATAGTTATGGGAAACGCAAACTAATCCATAGTGAAAAAACATAGATCAGTAGATACCTGGGGCAGAGGAAGGGAAGGATTGCAAAGAGAATGAGGAAACTTGTGGGGATGATAAATACATTCCATTTTTTTAATTGTGGTGATGGTTTCACGGGTATAAACGTATGGCAAAACTTATATGTTTTGTGCAATGTATTATATGTAAATCATACCTAAGTAAAACTTTTTAAAAAGAGAGAATTGAATCTAAAACACCAGACTGTTTAATGTCAGTTGAAATTATTATCTGATCTCTCAAGAGACTTCTACAAGTCTGAAATTTCCAACACTTAAAAAATGCAGACTTTCTCTAAGTGTGTCTATATAAAAGTCATGCCTCTTAACCCGTAGCTGATTTCTAGCCTCAGGGTCAAAGAAAAGGTTAATAAAAGCTACAAATAAGATTACATTTTTCTTGACAGATTTCCCTTCAAGGTGAAAAAGAGCGCAGCTGTGGGCAAGAATGAGTGAGCTGCCCAAAACCTGCTTGCCCCTTCCATGAAATATTGACCTGTTAAATCCAGGATGAGAAGCCTTGGTAGTGCAGTGGTGAAGTGCTCAGCGGTTAAGTGAAAAGTCAGCTGTTCGAACACACTAGGTGCTCTGCAAGAGAAGGATGTGGCAGGCAGTCTGCTCCCCTAAAGATTACAGCCTTGGGAACCCTATGGAGCAGTTCTACTCTGTCTTATAGGGTCACTATGAGTCAGAGTCAACTTGACAACAATGGATTTGGTTTTGGTTTAAATCCAGGGTATCCTTGTAGAGCCAATTGTAGAATGCAATAGATGTCAGGTCCCTTCCCACTCTCCCTCTTCAATGTGAAAATAATCTGGAAAGTTTGAAATATTGCTCACTTCATGGATTTATTAAATATACTAATTTCTTCTTTTCATGCTCCTTGGATGTGACTCATCTGTCCAATTAAAATTGCCTTCTCTCTAGGCAGGCGGAATATTTGCCACTGGGCAGGATTATCTTGTTTCTTTGGGTGCCCTGTTAACTACAGCTGTTAAGTAAATCACTGCTAGAATTATTTTCTAGAGCTCATAACAATTACCTATCCTTAAATTTGAGTGGAAGATATAAAAGATGCTTAATGTTTCAGTATTCACCTCTCATCCACCAATCATCTGTCAATTATTCTTACTGTGCTTATGTATGTTCATACTGTTGCTATGATATTGAAAGTTACACTACAGTATTTAAACCACCAGTGACCCATGGTGGACAGTTTCAGCAGTGTTTTCAGACTAGGAAGAAAGTCCTGCCAATCTACTTCTGAAGATTAGCCAATGAACACCATGTGGATCATAACAGAATATTGTCCAACAGAGTTCCGGAAGATGAGACCCCTAAATTGCGAAGGACTCAGAATACACAGTGGCCACAACAGTAGACTTGACCATAGCAATGGTTATAAAGATGACGCAGAACTTGGCGATATTTTGTTCTGTATACACGGGGTCACCATGACTCAGAGCTGACGGCAACTAACACCAACAGCAACCTCTCATACAGCTAGAAATCAAAAGACATTTCACAAAGGCTGCTTTGTGGTTTAAAGGATAACTTTTTTATATTGATCAAAAAAAAATAGTAACATAGTCTGTTAAAAAAAGATACTGGTTTAGATAATTCAAACCATTGTAAAGGGACCAACTGGTAGGATAGTAGGAAACTGCATTCAGGCTTCTGTTGGTTCCCTACTTTCTATCCACTGCTAGGCATGAAGGAGTAAACAAACCCTTCCCAATTCTTTTACTTTGCATAAACGGTCACAAAATTATCTTCACAATGTGGTAGAAAGACGAAAAGATTTGAAGTGAAATGACCCTAGGTTTGAATCTTGGCTCCGCTATTGGTTGTATGACATATGAAGAAACTGAGCTTCAGTTTCTTCATATGTAAAATGGGTATTGTCTCACAGGGTTTTTCATGAAGATTCAATGAGACACCAAATATAAAAGTGCCTGACACAATTTCTGGCATACAACAGTCAATTTATAAATGTAAGTGTCTTCCTTTCACTCCCCATACACCATGACTATAAAAGTCATGGAAAAGTTCTCTGATACAAATGCTTGCAGGAAGGCAAGGGCCTAAGTTTATAATGCTTAAGAGAAATCATCTGTCTCCTCAGGAGAGGAACCACAATATTAAAAGAACAGAATGGAGAAAAATAAACATTTTTTTGCCAGAAGATTAGCAGCCTCATTTAGAAAAGCAGATGTTGATATTTAGCATATTACTTGTAAGTATTTAATATTCAGAATATAAAGAATTAGGAATAGCTATTATGAAGAAAAAAATGTAGCTTATGATCTGTGAAGAATTTATTTTAAGGGGAACCTATTACTTGAGCACAGATTCTTGTTTATCTGATTTCTATACATTGTATCTACAACTATAAACCTCAATTTATTTTATCAGAGATAAACAATTTCAGGGTTGGAGGTTGGAAGTCTTCCAACTCTTACATATTAAAACTTGTGAAAGCCAGACCTAAGAAAGGTGGACACCTGTCAAAGAGGGCAAACTCAAATAATTTCCCCTAACAGAATGATAGAGAAGACTTCACCTTGTCAAAGGCGAAAACTTGCAAGACCCGGAAAGACAGGGCAGTCCTGTCAGCTTCTGGCTCCCACAGGTTTCACTGTAATGTATTTACTTTTCAACTATCATTTTGTTCAAGTATTCCTCCAGTCAATGTATGTTTCATGTCTACAATGTACGAGGCTCTGTGCAGAAAAGAAAGTGACATGGATGGTGTCTGTACCCTCAAAGGGCTGAATGTCTATGGGGTGAGAGGAAGGTTTGGCTGTAACTTTGTGGACAAAATGATGGGCATAAAAAAAACGTTGGAATAAACTGCTCAGGAGACAAGGAAAACTTCTAGCTGGGAGAAATAGAGGAAGTAGGGAATTGAGGAAGGCAGGTTACACTGGTTACATAAGATAACAAATACTTACTTGGTGACTAATTATGAATCTAGCATTGAGTGTTGTAGAGTATGCAAAGTGGCTTAAGTGGTAATCTCTGGCCTCATGGAGTGCACACCATGCAGCTTGACCAAGTATATCCAGCACCAGGCAGAGCTTGCAAGGTAAGCAATCTATCTCTACTCCTTCTATAATGTTTGATGTATTTATTTCAAATGCCAATTTTTTGTAGTAGTAAGTAATTCAGCTATTAAAAGTAATTCAGACTCAGAAAATAGCAAATCTGTTATGTAGAGAGACAAAAGGCAGGTTTCTTTATATAAGTGGATTTTCATTAACTCTCTCAGGTTAATGAAAAAAATACATCAGGTCATTTTGAAATATCCTCCATTGCTTTGCCAAAGTGTACATGGGGAATGCTATTCTTTATGAATGTTGGCTGCATGGCAATATTTTATAAATATTTAAAGTAGCTATTTGGGTACTGCCTAGGTCCTAGTCTTTAAATAACTAGAGTTATGACCATAGAGTCACATAACATTTTGGTCTGGTATTTTAGACATGGCAAGATTAAAATGAGTACTAGACCTTTCTTAGAAAGGTTAATGTAAGCATTTTAATCTCACAATCAAGACATGCTGAAAATCCTTGATAATATTTTTTTTTTTTTAGAAATCTTCAGAAATAAATTTAGAGCTTTAGTTTAGATTGCAAACCCATTAAATGTAAGGTAATTTGCTTCTTGCCCTAGAATTGAGTTTCCAACTTCCCCTGTCTAAAATAACCTCACTCTCCAACTTAGCAGCTAAGTTTGTCTGTTTGTTCACAGTCTGTCCTTTTTATCTGATGCATGCCTCTTGCTGTCTTACAGACCGGATGGCTCAGCTTTTTTCTGCAAGTCACATGCTTCCATGTCAGATGTAGGCAAGTCTGTATGGCTTACACAAGTGTCATCCAAGCCAGCAAAACACAGTTGGCTCAAACTCTGTCATAATTGAACTGGAGGGGGAATGATCTTTCTATTCAAATCAAAGAAAAATTAGAATGATAGGCAGCTGAGGGCAGACTGCGAAAAGCTGATAGAGAAGGATGGAAGAAAACATTTTTAGAGTTTGTAAGAGCTTTCTGTTTTTCTTACAGTTTGTAAAGTGTCAATTAGTTTTTCTCTTCTCTCTTTACCTTGGGTAAATGTTTTAAAGATTATAACAATATTACATAGAGTTCAGAAAAGAAATTAAAGAAAATAATTCATAACTATACAACAGCACAGTAACTTTCAGCATTTTTAAGTATGTCTTTCTAGTCTTTATTTCATATTCATCCATATTTTACTCATTAGTATACAGATAATTTTGTATCACATTTTTACTTATTGTTATACGCTTGTTTCTACTGCTGTAGTTTTCATGAGTACCTAATTTATTAGTTGCTTAATGCTTTGTTGGAGACTTTAGTGGTTCAGTGGCAGAATTCTTAACTTCTATGTGGGCGACTACATTCAATCCCCAGTCAATGCACCTGAAACATAACCACAGCCCGTCAGTCAATGGTGCTTGAATGTAGCTCTGATGCTGAACAGATTTCAGTGGATCTTCTGGACTAAGGTGGACTAGGAAGAAAAGCCTAGTGATCTACTTCTGAAAAACAGCCAATGAAAACCCTATGGATCACAATAGTCCAGCCTGCAACAGATCATGAGGAAGGCACAGAACCAAGTAGTGTTTCGTTCCATTGTGCATTGGGTCATCGTAAGTTGGGACCAACTTGATGGCAGCAATAACAACAATACTTTGTAAGCTGTGTTTCATGGGCCCTCTCCATCTCTGGGCAAAGTTTCCCCCAAGTGTGCCTGGGAATCACTATGTAGATGGGGTAGCGTAAGCTGCCTCTCTTGTGTTCCTGCCTAGTCAGCTACCATATACATCATTTAATTCCTCTTCTCCATCGTTGGCTAAAGAGCCCTGGTGGCACACTGGTTAAGCTCTCAGCTTCTAACCAAAAGGTTGGTAGTTTGAGTCCACCAGCTGCTCCTGGGAGAAAGAAGGGACAGTCTGCTTCTGTAAAGATTTATAGCCTTGGAAACCCTAAAGGGTAGTTCTATTCTGTCCTATAGGGGCACTATGAGTCAGAATCAACTTGATGGCAATGGGTTTGGTTTTGGTCTTGGTTTATTGTTGGCTACTCCCATATTTGTCAGGCAAGATGAGTCTGCACACACTACTGCTCCTCTGCCATCATTTCTCCTGGGCACCACTGACTTACTACTTACGACTTTAGCTTCAGTTTATCCTGTCAAGTCACCTGCCTTGATTTCACCCATTGCTGCTGCAACCTGAAGTGCAGGGAAATTGAACTGGTGACTAACAAGGCCCTTGAGGTTCTCAGCAATTAGCACACATTTTTCCTAAACTGCCTCTGAACTATATCATTTTTAGTAAGAAGAGAGGTTATGTCCAAATATTGGACCTGATAGGAATTAAAAAAAATATAATTCCTCTGGGTTCAAACTATGGCTCTGACACTTCATAATAGTATCATCATAGCCAGTCACTTCACCTCTTTGAGCCTCAATTTTCTCATCTATAGAGTAGGGGCAGTACTTTTTCTTTTGCACAGTGGTTCTGAAGACTAGAGGTATGCTTACAGCTCCCAGCACCATATTGATATTGATAGCTAATATTATTATTATTGTTCATATACTATTAGTAGGCTTTTAGTTCAATTCAAATGACCTACCTCATTTTCAAAATGGCAGATGGAACTATTGTCTAAGAGTTAAAATCTCAACTGTTTTGTTTTAGTTGGAAATTAAAAAAAAAAAATCTTGAACTCAAAAAAGAATCCATTTATGAAAAAGGCACTTTAATGGTCAAATGTGAAAAATATATAAAATTTTTGTACACTCAAAAATGAAATTGCCTTTAAATTAGCTTTTCCATTTGTTTTTTTGGAAGCAAAGAGTCCCAAAGGACCATTTCAGCATATGGTCATGATACTCACTATAGAATTCACCAGACTCTAGTATAAGGTATTCCATAAAGAGTTCAGGCAGTGGCAAAATTGGACATAGGAGAAGACAGAGAATGTAGTTAGAACATAGGGACACACCCGGGTAAAGGTTGATGTTGGTTATTTAAGTTACTTAACTCTGTAAATGGATTTGAAGTTGGGACACTTCTTATGAAAGGAGAATAACAGGCAGGAACAGGATGGATTTTCCTAACAGCTGGCAATCAGGGCAGGTCTGGACATTTAGGGAGTTAAGGTTGGGAAAGCCTGGTAGGACCACATTTGGAACAAAAGTCTTCATTTTCATAGGCTCTCTGGTTTTTGTGATTTTTGTTGTGGTTGTTGGTTGGTTTTTGCTTTGGTTTGCTCTCAAAGAACTTTCTTATGTGACAGTGGGATGCTTCACAGAAGAAAAATAATGACAGTATGGTATAGTGACCTTAGATATAACAGAACTGGGCTTAAGTTCCAGATCTGACACTTAGCTATATCCTTAGGCAGGTATTTAATGTTTCAGGGTCTCCTCTTCTTCATCTATAAAATGAGGAGATTGTGTTAAATCAAAAACCTACTGCCATTGATTTGATTCTGACCCATAGTGACCCTATAGAGCAGAATAGAACTGCCTCTTAGGGTTGCCAAAGTTATAAATCTTTATGGAAGCAGACTGCTTCATCTTTCTACTGTAAGGCAGCTGGTGGGTTCAAACTGTTGGCCTTTTGGTGAGCAGTGCAAAGTTTAACCACAGCATGACTGGAACTCCTGATATCAGTAGTTCTTAAGTCTTTTTTTTTGGGGGGGGGAGGGAGGTGTCATTCATCTCTTTTGATCTGATGGAAGATAAGTATCATTTTATCACCAAAATGCACATAAATATTCCTCCAAATTTGACACACATTTCATTTTATTGTTTTAGAAACTCATTTCCTTTACATAGAGAACAAATTACAAAAAAATTTCCTTCTTTCATTCCTGTTTATTTATATAAATGAAGTTATTTGAAAGAAATCTACAGTAAGTAAATATAAAAGATAAAACAAAATTATAATTCTTCCCTAAAGCAAATTTCAATGAGAAGGCTGCCATTGTTTGACTTGAAGAGGAATAAATTTTAAAGTAGTCTTTACATGGCAAGGTGTTTGTTATTCTTGACATTCTATCAGTTTCAACCTATAATTTTGATAGCAACAAGTGACACAAATACCTGAATCACAAAAGTATGTTGTAATAAATGCAGAAGCTTGCACCAAGGAACACTGGATTTCTCCAGAATCCCTTAAGCTGATACAGTTGCATCAATTCCTCTGTCCTCAGGTCAATTAATTTGGTCATCATTGCAAAAGTCTTCATTAATGCTGTGTATACCAGCCAGCCTTGGCCTTGGTGACAGAAACAGTGCTGGAACTCGTATGGTAGAATTTTGCAAGACCAACGACTTGTTCATTGCAAACACCTTTTTTCAACAACACAAACGGAGGCTGTACACGTGG
>NW_006921840.1:3769273-3772294 GCF_000298275.1 Orycteropus afer afer | reverse complement strand
CTATGAGTCGGAAACGACTCGACGGCACTTAACAACAACAACATACCAGCCAGCAAGAAAATGGTTAAAAATCCACATCCCAATTTTAAGGTCAAAGTAGTATAACTAAACTTGAGAGGAGTTGTGCAGTGTTTCCAAGTGTCTGTAGCCTTTGCCTCATGAAAAATTGACAAGTGTCATCCCTCTTGAATGGAGCCAGGAGAATCTCTAGTGTGGCAAAGGTTGTTCACAGTTGTTTGCTCTCAATATCTTCTCCCCCAGTGGCAACCTTGCCAAAATGGCTCAGGGCCTTTTTGTTTTGTTTTGTTAACTTCAAAATGGCAACCTCAAGATCTTAGGCTAAAACAAAAACTTATCTTACTCATGTGATCTAGTATATCAAATAACAAGTAGCTTTTTTTTCTGTAAGGTACTATTAGAAGAGTGGATTCCTGTGAAAACTTCATATTCTGTTTCCATTTCCTGACCAAATCGCCTTAAACGTCAATGACTGAAATCCCTGGGTCTGGAGTAATTGAAGACTTCTGCAGCAAGGGGCAAAGCTTCCTTTAGGACTATTGGCAGGGACATTGATACATATGCAAGGGGATATAGAAAGGCCATGAGTCAGGGTGACCTATTGAGCTGCTTTCCTCATTAAAGCAGAAAAACCAGATGTATTGCCACACTTTGCATGTGCACCAGAGTATTGTTTGCAATAGGAGTTTTTACTTGGAGAAGAAACTCTTTGCCATTTCAAAGATTTCAGGGCTTTTGAGTTTTCCGAAAGGGGCTCACAAAGTAAAATTCTTTTTAAATTTTTCAAAGCATATATAACTGATAAAAATCAGAAAATGACTGTGCTGAAATAGGACACTTTTTGCCAAAGAGAAATGGCATCTTTGCAAATTCCTCCATGGTCTGATTCAAAATAATAGAAGTGTCAATAAATCCGGAGTAGAGTATGTCATTTTGCAAAGTCACTGATTCCCTATCATTCTTTTTTTTCAAGACTGTCATCTAACTTGACCATTTAAAAAGCACAAGACTTGTGTGGTTTCTTTTGCCTGGCAATGCAATTAGAAGCCTTGTCAGATGCTTCAGACAGGAAGTGCTAGGGCAAATGCAAGCTTTTAGAAAATGCCATCCTTTCCAGATGGAATCTTCTCAAAACAAAACAAAACAAACAAACAACAACAAAAGCCACCACACTGCCTGTACTGTCAGGATAAAGAGACATAGCAGTGCTACTTCAGCTCTTTACCTACTAGCTGTTATGAGCCAGAATCATGTGCAGAGCAAGCAATCTGGCTTTTTTGGCATCCCATCTACCTCCTTGCAATGCATGCCAACCCAAAGGATAGCTGAGCATAGAAGCATTTTGATTTCTTCTCTTGATTTAAGCTAGATGCAATATAAACAGATACCTATAATCATAATGCCAGAAAATTTTTAATATTCACAACAAAGCATTATTTGACCTATTATGTAGTTATTGATTGTGTATAGCATCGGCCTATGCAACCCTTCATTTGGAAAAGTAGCTTATAAAGTTAATTTGTTATATAAATATATATATATGGATATTTTTAAACTGGGCAATTTTCAAAGGTACAGGAAGAAAAATTGTTCATTCGCTCAAGTAAATATTTATTAAACACCACCTGAGTAAATTAATAAATATATACTTTATTTATTAATTTGCTAGAGGAAAATAAAACAAGCTATCTGTAAAGATTTACAGAGTTGGAAACCCAAAGTGGGTTGCTATGAGTCGGAATTGACTCGAAGGCAGTGGGATTTTTAGTTATTTTTTGGAGGGGATGGTATTTATTAGTAAAGACACTATAGCACTGAAGGAACCTGGAAAAATGCTTATGACATGAAGTTATAGACAACTATGTAAAATGAATGGCTTTCATAAGAAATTGGAAGGAAATATACTAAGATGCTTTTAATAGTTTTACTGGGATGATAAAAATGAAAGGTTATGGCTTCTTTACCTCTATTTTACAAATTTCCCATAATGCTATATTATTTTTAGAATAAAAATAAATAATATATTATAATGGAACAGAATATTGGAAAAAATGAGACATATAGGAGTCAAAAAGATTATATCACATTTGGATATGAGAGCAGATACTACTTTCAGAATATAATAGTCTTATTATTGGTAATTAATTGACTATTTTACATATGTTATCTCATTTAATCTTCATAACAACTCTGTGAGAAAGGTTCTGTTATTGCCCTCATTTTATAGATGAAGAATTATCTTTGGAATAGAAAATTTACCATTTAACAAACAAGTTAATTTAAGTAATGATATTTTAAGGAATAATAAAATAAGGAATGAGGCTCTGAAGGACTTACCAAGTTGAGACAGCAGACTTTAAGCACCCAGAAACTCATAGAAAGCATACTGTAGGAGAAACATTCAAGCAAAACTGGCCAGTTACTTCCCCACCCCCATCCCATCAAAACATAGTGAAGAGTTTGACAATGGGCAGAACCATCTCGCAATTCCTGCATGGCATCCTTTGTTTCTCCGAGCGCCTGCCTGAACTGTGCAGCCCATAGTGGTGCTGACTCACGCACGTCTTTCGGTCCCCTAAGTCTCTTTAGTTTTGTGCAGCCATCTTATGTCATCATTTTTCTTATCTTTAGAAAGCATGTTGTTTTTGCTGCCCTGGACCATACTAAATTTCTTTCATTTGATTTCTGGCTACTTTGATAATAGGTAGCCAATTTGTGCTTCTTCTATTAATCCCTTCCAAAACGAAAGAGAGAAGAGCCAAATGTTCGCATCAGTTGCAAATAATTCCTTTTCCCCTCCCCCATGATATTATCAGGTAATCTTAGTGACAAATAAGCAGAATACACTTTGTTGTAGATGTATGAGTGGTCTACATTTCTCCTGAATTGCGCTCCAGTTATCCAGCTTTGGCCTTTTTCTAATCATGTGTGGGCTCAGCAAGGTGACTCTGCAGGTTTTTTTTTTTTTTTTTTTTCTGGGGAAACACCTGCTCTTCCTGCAAA
>NW_006921840.1:3764061-3769173 GCF_000298275.1 Orycteropus afer afer | reverse complement strand
TTCTGGGGAAACACCTGCTCTTCCTGCAAATGAGAAGCTATTGCTCTCGCTAAATGGGTCTGAATACCCTGGGAAGATTTCCTTCTGTGGCTTTGTTTGTTCCTGAAGCAGGTTCTTCTACAGAACTTTCTCACTCTAGCTTTGGTAAAAGAAAGTAAATATTGCTGGAAATTTGTTCCGTTCTTCATGTATTAATAGTCCTATTTTCCAACTAGCTCTGGTATAAGCTCATGTCATGAGTTAAAATGATGGTCTTCAACACAACCCTGAAAGATAGCATTTGCCTTGGGAGTAAATTCCAGTAATTCCCTCTCTTTACAAATTGTCCCAATAAAAATGCAAAACCAGTTTTGGCTGACAGGGAATGCAGAGTTATTTAAGTGGTGAACAATATCAAATTCTTCTAATGAGCTCAACTAGAGTGTCTGAAAGAGCCAGGAACTCAGTGATCTAATTCCCTATGGAGAGCTAATCTTATATGAGAACATGGCAAATATTAACTAAGGAATTTTCCTGCAATGCAGATGAGAACTCTCTATGAAATTTTCTGCAGTGCACAGGGCCACATTGTGAACATGAAAATGTGAAGAATTCTTTATCCAAACCCATGTTCTTGATGAAATGTTTAAATAAAATGTCTCACTTCCTAGATTTACTTGTGCATTAAACTCCATAAAAAAATCACTTTGTCAGTTAGATCCTACTCATCTATATCAAATATTCAAAAGGTTATTAGCCTCTTAGTGTATTTTATTATGACAATCAAATATAATGATGTGTGCAATAGGCCATCAACACCTACTGTATTTAATTTTTTAATTCAGTTCAAATAATTTGATGTGAATACACATATACATTTGTAAGCATGCAGCACTGGTGGCTAACCAGAGCCTGCTAACCTAAAGGTTATGGGAGCTCTGGTAGCATAATGCCTAAGGCATTTGACTGCTGATCAGAAGGCTGGCGGTTCAAACCCACCAGCCACTCCTCGGAAGAAAGCTTGGGCGATCTACTACCCTAGTGATATCGCTTCGGAAACCCAAGGAGAGGTGGCTATGAGTCGGTTCGACTCAACGGCACAGAACAACAAACAACAGCAGCAGCCTAAAGGTTGTCAGTCAAACCTACCTAGTGGCTCTGTGGGAGAAAGACCTAGTGATCTGTTCCCATAAAGATTAAAGCCTAGAACACATTATGGGAAAGTTCTACTCCGTTTGTTAGGGTGGCTATGAGTTGAAATGATTTGCAATGGGATATATGTAAACATATGTATATTTCTCTCCTTTTTCCTCAAATTGTTTTAAGAGATTTCCAACATACCATATGATAAGAAACTAAAATATAATATAATGAGGAAGTCAGACTACCTGGGTTCCTTCCAGACTTAAACCAAACCCACTGCCATTGAACTGATTCCAACTCAAAGCAACACTATAGGATTGAGTAGAACTGGTTTTCAAGGCTGTAAATGTTTATAGTAGCAGAATGGCATCTAGACTTACTATCTGTTTAATATTACTCTGAGCCTCAGTTTTCATATGTAAAACTCAGGATTGTTGTGAAGATTGAATGAGATAATTCATGTATAGCACTTGGCATAGAGCCCGACAGACTGGGGTATTAATCAATATAAAGAGAGAAGTTCAGATCTGAGAAAAAGAAAAACATAAGTTGTATAGCCATATGGATAAATATGTTTCCTTCTCTTTTTTTCTTTTTAAAATTTGTATTGTGATTTGGGTGAAAGTTTACAGAGAAAATTCATTTTCCATGTAGCAGTTCATTCCCTTTTTGTTTCATGACATTGATTGCAATCCCCACAATGTGACAGCTCTCTTCCCACTTTCTCCCTGTAGTTACTTCTTCCCTGTGTCCTTCTTTCCTATTCGTTCCTGGCCCTTGAGCTGTCTCCCCTGTGCAAATACTGCTCTTCTGTTCTCCCATGATTGACCATTCTAAGGAGTGTATCTACCTGGTGTAAATGTTGACCCTATATGCCTGTCTATTTGGCTGGAAGCCACAGGAGTGAGTTTAATTCCAGGCCTGAAGGGTAACTGGGGGCCACAGTCTTGGGGGTCTCACGAGGCTCAATCAGACCAGTAAACCTAGTCTTTTTTTTTTTTTTTTAATGATTTTGAGTTTTATTCCACATTGTTCTCCCACTCTATCTAGGATCTGCTACACTGATCCTTTTCCAAGTGGTTGACAGTGGTAACTGGGCATCATCTAGTTCTTCTGGTCTCATGGTCATATAGGCTAAGGTTTGTATGGTCCACTAGTCCCTTGGACTAATTGTTTCCATGTGTCTTTGGTTTTCTTCATTCTTCTTTGCTCTGGGAAGGAGAGACCAACTGTTGCATCTAGACAGCCACTTGCAAGCTTTTAAGACCCCAGTCGCTACTCAACCAAGTAGGATGTAAAACAATGTTTTTGTGTAGTATGTTAAGCCAATTGAGCTTGATGTCCCCTGTGACCATGGTCCTGAGCCAACAGGTCCAACAACCCACTCCATTAAAGTAGTTGACTGTGCCTAAGAAGTTATCATAATATAGCCCCCTGTTCTATTTATATGGACATTTCTTACAGCACATACAAATACACATATAGAAATATCATCTGCCCAGCTTATATATATGGTCATGGGTATATTCCCTTTTATATAGACATAGCTGATCAATCAGCCTGTCTACTCATTTATTTACCCATAGATCAGTGTTTGTTATCACTGATAATACAGTATTGTGTATGTAAAAGTGTTTACCTTTGTTGTCTGTACCTCTTGTGCACCTCTCTGTCCTCCTTTATCTTAGTATTACTGTGTGGTCATTCATTTTTAGTATATTGCCTTTCCTGTCCCCCAAATCAATACTTGTCTCTTACCTATCTAGCAATTTTCCCTCCCCTCCCCTCCTCTCCCTAGTAACCAACAAAGAAAATTTCCTTCCATATATAAACATTGCCTTGACTTTTCACGATAGTGAATTAATACAATATTTGTCCTTCTGTGATTGACTTATTTCACTCAGCATAATGTCCTCCAAGTTCATCCATGTTATACGGTGTTTCACAGATTCTACATTATTCTTTAGTGTTGCATAGTGTCCCATTGTGTGTGTGTATTATAGTTTAGTTATCCATTCTTCTGTTTAAACATGTTTCTTTAATTGTCTAAATGAAATATTCAAATTGAATCTGAGTGTCCTAGTAGCCATAACAGTAAGGTGAAATATTATCTATTATATAAATTTTGGTTTCAGAAGGGAAGAAGCATACCAGTTCAGAAGTAAAGTTGTACTAGCACTGAATTCCAAATGTAACTCAGAAACAGTACTTTGAATAACATTTTGAATAATGTCTCCAATAACATTTTATAGAAATACTATAATGGATTTAACATGGCTATTATAGCAACCTTTGAAAAAAACCCAAAGTAGAAAATTAAAATGTAACACAATAAAAAATAATATAATGGGCTAAATAAATATGGCCAATTTGTAGTCTTATGGAATTAAAAAAAGTAGTTATTGAGTTTCTAATTTGTTCAAAGTACAGTCCCAGGCACTATAAAGGAAACCATGGATGAACTAGGCTCAATCCTGGTTCTCAAGATGCTTACTAATTAGTAAGAGTTGGAAGTGGAGATGGGAATATGATAAGGAGGACTGTGATCAAGGGAAGTTAGCATAAGCCCTAAAAGAAGATGTAAAATGATCTGGAGATTCAAAAGAAGGAAATGTCTGTTTCTCAAAAACATCAAACTCAGCCCCACCTCGAGGCTTTCGCACATTTTCTGCCCTGTGCCTGGAATGTGCTTCCTAACCTGCATGTATAACTCCTTCTCTCCCTTAGCTTACATTTTGACCTCCTTGCATGACTACCCTCTACGATTTTCTATCTCAGCCCCCTTGCTTCTTTTCTTCATGGTATTCATTACAAGTCTTTCATTTATTTGTTCATTCACTTGATTATTTTTTCTGTCTCCCCATGTAGAATATAAGCTCCATGAAGACAAGGTTATGTCTGTCTTGTTTGCCATTGTATCCTTGATGCCTAGAAAAATGCCTGACACATAGGAACCGCAAAGCAAATCCATGCTGTTGGGTCACTTCTGACTCATGGCCACCTCATGTGTTTCAGCATAGAACTATACTTCATAGGATTTTCTAGGCCATAAACTTTCAGAAGATCACAAGGTCTTCCTTCCAAGGGTGGGTTTGAACTGCCAATTTTTTGGTCAGTAGTTAATTATTTAACCATTTGTGCCACCCAGGGAACCATGACATAGAGTAAACATTCAATACATATTTATGAAAGAATAAATGAACGAATAATGAAATTATCACATTTGGTTGGTAAGACCAGGACAGGCTTTATGAGAGCAAGGAAACCTTAAAAACTGGATAGGGTGCAGCTAGGGTGAAGAGATGTTTCAATCAGATGGAAAAATATAAGTAATGATTTGGTGTCTAAGGAATGCAAAGCATTTTCTGAGAGCAACAACCTCTGTATTTCTTTGACTCTTAAGATGTACACTTCATCTTTCTATACTCACTCCATTTTAACATTTTTGCATTGGCATAATTGGTATGTGTTTTATAATTGCTATCTGAACATACATTGGTGGTTTCTTTTTATCCTAAAATGTTATTTAATTGATGGTGTGTTTTATGGTCATGCATTTTAGAAAGGAGAAAATAAAGTAATTCAGTCTTACTGTAACACAGAATATGTGTAGGGGAACTGAGAGAGGTATCACTACAAAGTTCTGTTGCAGAGTTTCTGCTGCAGACACATAAAAAGACCAGGGTAGTTAAGTTATTTGATACTTAATTTAGTTGGTGATAGAAAAGAGTTCTAATAGAAATTGTAATGTGATATAATCTCCCAAAAGACTTGTAAAAATCTTCTAAAATATGTTGTTGTTGTTGTTAAGTGCCATCGAGTCGTTCCAACTCATAGCAACCCCATGCAAAGCAGAACGAAACACTGCCCTATCCTGCGCCAGCCCCACAATCCCTGCTATACTTGAGCTCATCATTGCAGCCACCATATCAATCCATCTCATTGAAGGCCTCCCCCTCTTTTGTCGACCCTCCACCCTACCAAGCATGA
>NW_006921840.1:3749655-3762514 GCF_000298275.1 Orycteropus afer afer | reverse complement strand
TTTGCTTTAGCTATTCTCCACTCAAGGGCAAGGTTCAGAGTCTCTTCTGTCATCCACTTTGGTCTTCTCTTCTTTTCTTGTCTTTTTAGTGATATAGAGGTATATTTTTTCCTTAGTAATTTAAATTTTTAAATTTAGCTTTAATACAAATACTTCTCTCTACAAGGTATACCTGGTATGCAGATGGTATACCAGGGAGAATGAAATGCACAAGTAAGGAAGGGGAAAGGAAGAAGAGGTGAGCCACGGAGCTAGAGATAATCAGAGTCAGTCATGACACACTTTTACTGAAAATCAGTTATGAGTCAGAAAATATGAAGGGATGGTGCTATGGGTTGAATGTGGGTCCCCCCCAAAAATATGTTGAAGTCCTAATCTCTGGTACTTGAGAACATGACTTATTTGGGAATAGGGTCTTTGCAAATGTAATTAATCTAATTTTTGTCTTTTTAAGAAGAGAAGAGATGCACAGAGACACACATAGAGGGAAGACGGCTGTGTGAGAATAGAGACAGTTTGTAGTTAGCTGCCACAAGCCAAAGAGCACCTGGAGCTCCCAGAAACTAGAAGAAACAAGGAAGGATCTCCTCATAGAACCTTCGGAGAGAGCATGGCCCTGCTGGCACCCTTAATTCAGGCTTGTAACCTCCAGAACTGTGAGACAATAAATTTCTGTTGTTTTAAGCCACCTGTTTGGTAGTAATTTGCTACAGCAGCCTGGGGAAATGAATACAAATGTTTACATGTGAATGATACCTTTTCCTAGTGATTGGTCTTTCTTGATGATGTGTCCAGAGTAAGTGATCTGAAGTCTTGCCATCCTTGCTTCTAAGAAACATTCTGGTTGTATTTCTTCTGAGACTGATTTGTTTGTTCTTCTGGAAGTCCACAATATATTCAATTTTCTTCACCAACACTTAACAACAACATGTGGGTATTGAAGTCAGTCAGAATGTAGGCAGCATCCCTCTCACACTTGCCCAGTGGCCTCCATGACACTAAACATGGAGGATATATTCAGTCCTCTCTATACCTGACCTTCCAGTGCACCTGACTCTGTTAAATTATTTTTATTTTTACTTTAACTTTACTCTTCTTTTAGCTTCCACAGTAGCTAGATTTTCCTCCTACCTCCTGGACATCAATTTCTCTGCTTCCTTTCAGCCTTTCTTTCTTTTACTCAGCCATACAATATTAGTTTCCCAATATGTAGTCCTCCATGAAAGCAGTAGTCAAGAAATCAAATGATGTATTGCATTGGGCAAATCTGCTACAAAAGTCTCTCTAAAGTGTTAAAAAGCTATTCTGGTTACCCTGTGCCACTCTGACAAGAATATACCACAAATGGGATAGCCTTAACAAACAGAAGTTTATTCTGTTACAGTTTGGGGGCTTTAAGTCCAAGTTCAAAGTGCCAGACTCTAGGGAGTAAAAGCCCCTCAACCTTGGGATCCAGCTCTGCCTTCTGCTCCCAGCCCACTGGAGCTAGAGGTGTTTCTTTACTCAGACAGCTGCTGGCTGCTAAGGCTGACAAACCCAAGGTTGACAAGTAAAAAGACATAATCCTGATATTACAAAACCACATGGCAGACCATTGATTTAAGTCCATTGTAAGTCCCAAGGTCTGCAGAGCATGGCAGGCTGCTGAACAAGGACACAGCTACATGCAGGGTCTAAGTGTGCCATAGGCTAGAGACCATTCCCCAGGGCTTCGACTTATATACAGGAAGCAGACCACATACCCAAAGACAGCTACTCGGCTGCTCGCAGTAGATACCACCATGGAGTTGATTATTAGTCTCATCATGGGGAATACTACATCCAGCTGTCCAGGCACTCAACCAGGACTGGACAAGTTGACACACAAGCTGAACTACCACAAAAGCAAAGATGTCACTTTGAAGACTAAGCATGCACCTGACCTTAGTCTTTTCAATCACCTCATATACATGAGAAAGCTCCTTATTAGGAAGACCACAGAAAAAGTGATGCATTTGAATTATGGTGTTGGTGAAGAATTTGAATATACCATGGACTGCCAGATAAAGGAACAAATTTGTCTTGGAGGAAGTACAGCCAGAATGTTCCTTAGAAGGGAAGATGACAAGACTTTGCCTCATGTACTTTGAACACATTATTCAGAGGGACCAGTCCCTGGAGAAGGACATCATGCTTGGTAAAGAGAGAGCAAAGAGGAAGACACTCAGTTAGATGGATTGACCCAGTGACTACAACAATGGGCTCCACCATAGCAAGGATTGTGAGGATGGCACAGGGCTGGAGAGTGCTTTGTTCTAGGGGATGTAGAGTTGCTGTGAGCTGGAACCTACTTGATGGCATCTGACAATAGCAACACTTATCCCTAGTTCCCATTCTACTTTTACTCTCTGCCATTTCCCTAGGCAATCTCACCCAAGACCATGGCTTCCCCTCCTGTCTGTATGCTTGTTTGTATTTTCCTGCATGCTCAGCTTCAGAAGGGAGGGAGAAATGAGGCAGGGAGAAAGGAAGGGAGACATCTGCCTCACCCTTCAGCTCAGTAGAATCAATGCTGGTGAACAAAGGGGTGACAGATGTCTCAGCCAGATTGCTTTCACATCTGGATCAGGAGTTTAAGTATGACTTGAAAGGCACAAGGCCAAAACAATGCTTGAGGAAGTTGACTCCTGCTGTGACTTCACAGAAAAGAATGGAGGAAGGATAAGCTAATGGGAGACAGACTGTGGCAGCAGTTCAGCCACAAGGTGACTGGAATCCAGGCTGTCTTTGACTATGGAAATAGATTTGAAGGAAAAATAGATTTATAACGAAAAACTGGCATAGATTGTTGTTAAACTGTGGGGATGCTAATGATTTTGCTTAAGCTTTCGCCTATTGATGTAACAATAAATGGAACAAATAATTTTTTAAAAACATATTTATTTTGTTGTTTCTGTTGATAATGCGCACAGCAAAACACACACCAACTCAACAGCGTCTAAGTGCACAATTCAGTGACATCGATTATGTTCTTTGAATTGTGCAACCATTCTCACCCTGCTTCTCTGAATTCCTTCTCAATTAGCACAAACTCACTGCCTCCTGAATTTCCTGTATAATCTTTTGAGTTGCTGTTGTCAATTTGACCTCATATAGGTCGCTTTTAAAAGCACGTAATGGTCATGGCACACATACTCTTTTTGCTGGTGCTTGAGGTAAATGGAGCACTTTTGGTGAAGATAAGTAAGAAGACCTGATAGAACATTGTGATCTTTTCCTACCAATTCCTCCCTTCCCTTTCCACTTCATCCTCTAAGGCTGGAATCTGTGCAAAATTCGGAGAAGGTTGGATAAAACAGGCTAATGACATAGTCCTCAATTTTATATGTGTATGCAGATATCCATATATGTGTATATATAATTAAATATACATATACATGTATATTCCCCCTCTGTTTTCCTTTTCTATTGATTTTTTTTTGGTTCATAATAACAGCACCTTTGTTCTCCTTTCCCTAGCCTTCAAACATAACCAGCTGCCCTTGAGTCAGCTCTGCCTCATGGAGGCCCATCTATGTCCGACTGGCCTGTGCCCACAGGGGTCTCAGTGGCTGGTTTTTCAGAGAGAGATTACTGACCTTGTTTTCTGAGGCACCTCTAGGTGGGCTCAAACCTACAACCTTTCAGACAGCAGCCAACATATTAACTGTTAGCACGACTCAAGGACTATCCCTTCTATAGTAATCTTATTCTATTCCTTTATAATTATCTTTGACAGGCTGGCAATTCAAACCCACCTAGCTGCCCCATGAAAGAAAGACCTAGCAATCTGCTTCCATAAAGATTACAGCCAAAAAAATCCTACAGGTCAGTTTGACTTTGTCCCATGGGGTGGCTGTCAGTCAGAATCGACTCAATGGCACCAAACTACAGGAACAATTTTCCTTTTGGACCTAGCCTTAAAAATGCAAATCATTAATGTTACAAGTCAAGCATATAAGGAAAACCAACCAATAAACCTTTACTATTGACAATGCCTGAAATAGAATATTAGGCAATATCAATACTAGAATATAGAATATTAGAATATTAAGCAGATAAAACATAATCCTCTTCCTATAACTATAACGTAACAAATACAGAGTAAGCAACGTAGAGAAGTGTTTCATTTACGTTTGTATTACTCTTTCTTCAGGTGACAGTAACTTGAAGGTGACAGTTGTTTGGGAACTCTCGGAGACAATTAACCATTAACAGTGTACTATTAGATAGGTGGAGAAGAGTATTGATTTGGGTGGATTCACACTCACAATCACTGAGTCGATTCCAACTTATAGCGACCTCTGTTGGGTTTTCGAGGCTGTAAATCTTTATGGAAGTAGATTACCCCATCTTCCTTCTGCAGAGCAGCTGTTGAGTTTGAACTGCTGACCTTCTGGTTAGCAGTCAAATGCCTTATCCATTACATCACCAGAGCTCCTTGATTTGGGTGACAGGAGGGGCAATGTACCAGAAGTGAGTGATCAACATGATGGCACTGAGGAAGAAAAATCTAAGAAATTCAAAGAAAACAAACAAACAAAAAGAGTGTGGTATTAACCAAACTAAGAGGGGGGCATATAACCCAAGACTGCTAACCAGAAGGCTGGCAGTTCAAATCCACCAGCCACTCCTAGGAAGGAAGGTTGGACAATCTACTTCCGTAGTGATACTGCCTTGGAAACCCAAGGAGGGGTCGCTAGGAGTCAGGTCTGACTCCATGGCACATAACAACAACAACAGGCCAATCAGAAGCTTCCTCCCCGGAGTTTGAATCTTGAGCAGAGGAATGTTGTTGTTGTCGTTATGTGCCTTCGAGTTGGACCCGACTCAAAAAAGATCACTTCCTGCTTGCCATCTGGCTCCCCATGGTCCTTGTCTTTTCTGAGCCTGGTTATCCAGCTGGGCTTTCTATTCCGTGAGCTAGCATATAGACGGAAAATTCCTTCTCTGCCTACCTTAGCTGGTTCCTCTGTTTCCCATTGAAATTTGTTCTTTTGGAATGCTTACAAGAGCTGGGCATTGTTCTAAAGATTTTGTGAGGATGATAGCATTTGAGCTTCATAATAACTCCACAATTATTATTACTATTTAACATATGCAAATGAGCCTTAAAAATTTAAATAACTTGTCAAAAATCATACAGCTAGTAAGAAATGGAGCTGAGATCTGAACTCAGGTAGTGGGACCCTTGGTCTTCAGCATCTAATCTCTGGAGAAGAATTCTTCAGGAAACTCATTAATTGGGCCTTTCTATAGGAGCTCTGGTAGCATAGTGGCTAAAGCACTTGACTGCTAACCAGAAAGCTGACGGTTCAAACCCACCAGCCACTCCTCTGAAGGAAAGTTGGGAAATCCTACTTCTGTAGTGATACTGCCTTGGAAACCCAAGGAGGGGTCACTATGAGTCGGGGCCGACTCGACAGCAAAGAACAACAACAACAACAACATAAGGAAGGAGTCCCTGGGTTGTGCAAATGATTAATACACTTGCTGTAAACCAAGAGAAAGTTCTGGTGATCTACTTCCAAAAAATCAGCCACTGAAAACCCTGTAAGTCCCAGATTTCTGATCCACATGGGGTTGCCATGAGTCAGAGTTGACTCAAAGGAAATTGGTTTTGGTTGGTAATAAGTGGGGGCCAGGGATCTGGAGTCTCTATGATAGAAGCTGAGACAAAGGGAACTAAGTTGCTTTCTATAATCAAGTAATAGAGTCTTGAGAGTGCTTTTTGACATTCAGAAAGAGACTATTAAGGGAGTCTGAGACTCAGAGAAAGCTATAGACATTTGAATGAGAGTGAATCCTTGCAAAGGCAGGAGCCTGGAGCCTAAGGAGAGGGATGCCAGTGTGTCTGTTAAGATGATTTTGGTCTATACTGGTAGATGGAGTCTGGTGGGATGCCCAAGGCTATGGCCCTGGAAAACACATTGGGCCTGGGACAAAAGTCACTCTCAAGGGCTGGCTCTCAGCCCAACAGTAAATAAGAGCTATATGTCAAACACTCACCCCAGGGCTATACACCAACCTACCCTATGGAGACACATCCCTTGGAGCAATCGGCCATGGGGCACCAGAGGGGCAACAGTCACATGGAGGAGAAGCTAGACACACAGAAGTGCGTAAGTAAGAAGGGTGGTGGTGGGGGTTTGGTTTACTGGGAAGGGAGAGGAGGAGAGTGGGCTAGGGTTGGGCATGGTAATTGGGGAATGAAACCAAATATACATGACATGTTGAATGTAAAACAAATTCAGCTCTGTAAATTTGCACCTAAAGCACACACACACACACACACACACAGACTCAATGATGTTTTTGGTTGTAAATGACAGAAAACTTAAAGTGGCATGAACAATAAAAATATTATTCATAAGAAGTTCGGAAGTAAGAATGTGCAAGATAAAATATTTTAGTGGGCCAACCATAACGATAAAGGCAAGTTTCTTTTTTCTCTTTCTTGCTTTCTTTTTCGAGCTCTTTGTTGTGTTGTTTTTGTTTTCATATAACCTTTTTATGGTTGTAAGATAGACACAGACACAGCAGTCCCATGCATCACCTCTGTACAGAACAATACTTAGAGGCAGAGACTATCTCTTTCTCTTTGTCTCTCCTGGGAGAGGGGAACCTTTCCAAGAAGCAGCCTCGTTGGCCAAATAGCATCACATGTCCATGCCTAAACCAATCACTGACAACATAATTGTTAAGACCAATCAAGATGTAGCCCATTAGCCTGTCTGAGACACATGGTTGCATGGAACAAGATGAATTCCTGAACAAAATCAACATTGTGCAAGAAGGGGACGAGAGAAATGGAGTGAATACTATGTAAGTATCTTACAGAAGTAGATTGCCCAATCTCTCTTCTGAGGAGTGGCTGGTGGGTTTGAACCTCCAGCCTTCTGGTTAGCAGTCAAATGCCTTAGGCACTATGCCACCAGAGCTCCCACTGTGTAAGTATCCAACAATATCTATGACATATGATAAGAGATTCTCTGAAGGTGATAAACTTTAGGAACTGTGATTATTGCAGACTCTAGAGCTAGAAAAACTTAGGCTTGAATCATGACTCCCTAACTTGGCAGCTGTCTGACAGAGGGTGCCAGTATTGTAAATTTCAAATAAAATAATGAATGTAAATTTTTTTGGCAAAGTGCTAAATAATTTTTAATTATTTGATTGTGTCTGATTTAGAAACTTTTACTCATTTTCTGTTCTAAACTGAATTATCCTCTATTATTCCAGATGTTTAGTGAAAATCCATTATATGAAGCAGCCCTATGCTAAAGGTACTAAAATGAATGGAGACATTGTCATCCTTTATGGAGCAAAGTAGTATTAAGAGACGATGTCAATTGCAGGAATCAAGATGATGAGAGAGAATCAAGAATTGAGCTGGGAATACAAATTTGGAACAAGAAATTATAGGCTCAGTAAGTTTAAGTGTTCTTGTAGGAGAGGAGAGCTATGTGCAGTTGTTGTTAGATGCTGTCCAGTCAGTTCTGACTCATAGCAATGCTATGTACAACAGAACAAAGCACTGCCTGGTCCTGCACCAGTCTCACAATCATTGCCATTTTTGAGCTCATTGTTGCAACCACTCTCAGTCCATCTCATTGAGAGTCTTCCTATTTTTCACTGACCTTCTACTTTACCAAGCATGATGTCTTTCTCCAGGAACTAGTCCCATCTATAACATGTCCACAATGTGTCAGACAATGTCTTGTCATCCTCACATATAAGGAGTATTCTGACTGTATTTCTTCCAACAGATTTGTTCATTCTTCTGACAGTCCATAATATACTCAATATTTTTCACCAACATCATAATTCAAATCCATCAATTCTTCTTCAGTCTTCTTTATTCATCATCCAGCTTTTGCATGCATACAAGGTGATTGAAAATACTATGTCTTGAGTCAGGTGCACCTTTGTCCTCAAAGTGACGTCTTTTCTCTTTAAAACTTTAAAGAGGTCTTTTGCAGAAGATTTGACTAATGGAATATGTTGTTTGTGCAGTAGGAGTTTGATTTAGTCTATTTAAAACTAAAGGGAAGGGTAGAGGTCTTGGAAGCATTTGGGTCAGCCATTTACTTCTTCGCCTCACTATTTGCACTTTACCTGAAAATATTTTCCTGGTTACTTACTTGGTTTATATCAGGTATGGGAAGTTTCCAGCTGAAAGAAACAGAAAGCTTGAAAAATGGCCCAAGACCATTAGGATATTTGATTTTTCTCATCCCATTTTTTTTTTTTTTTTTTTTTGCCATTACCGTCTAGTTGCTTCTGACTCGTCACAACCCTATAGGATGTAGTAGAACTGTCCCATAGTTTACAGAGCAAATTCGTTTTCCACACAACAGTTTACATGATTTTTGTTTCATGAAGTCGATTGCAATCCCCATAATGTTAACAACTCTCTTCCTCCTTCCTCCCTATTGTTACCTCTTCCCTGTGTGCTTTTTTCCTATGCATTCCTGCCCTCTGAGTTACGCCTCTACAAATACTCTCTTGCTAATCTCCCATGGCTGATTGTTGTAAAGAGTGTAGCTACCGGGTATAAATGTTCACTTATATCCCTATCTTATTGTTTGGCTGGAGGCCACAGGAATCAGTTCAATTCCAGGTCTGAAGACTAACTAGGGGCCACAGTTTTGGGGGTCCAGGACCTCCTATTTCCATCCCTTTCTGAGTAGTTGACAGGAGTAGCCAGGCAAAATCTAGTTCTTCTGGTGTCAGGGTCATGTAGGCTAAGGTTCACATGGTCCACTAGTCCCTTGAACTAATTGTTTCCATATGTCTTGGGTTTTCCTCTTTGCTCTGGATGAGGAGAGACCAATTGTTGCATGTTAGATGGCCACTTGTGAGCTTTTAAGATCCCAGTCACTACTCACCAAAGTAGAAGTACAGTGTTATTGTGTAGTATGTTATGCCAATTGAGCTTGATGTTCCCCACTACCACACTCCCAAGCCCTTGGGCCCATCAACTTGCTCCCTCAGGGTGTTTGCCTGTGGTTAAGAAGTTATAATAACTTTGCTCACTGCTTCCTCTATTATATATATGGACATTCTTATAACACATACAAATATGTATGTAGAAATATAATCTGCTAAACTTACATATGGTCATTGGTATAGTCCCTTTTGCCTAGGCATACCTGATCATTCAGCCTGTCTTCTTATGTATCCACCCATAGATTAATGTTTGTCATTACTGATAATGCAGTATTGTGTGTGTAAAAGTATTTATCTTTGTCGCCTATACCTCTTGCTAGATAGGTAAGAGACAAGTACTGATTTGAGAGAAGGGAAAGGCAATATACCAAAAGTAAGTAACCAATAAAATAACACCAAGGAAAAGGAACACACAGAAAGGTACACAAGAGGTACAAGCTCCGTAGGATTTTTGAAGGCTGTTGTTTTGGAGGTAGATCTCCAGGACTTCTGTGATGTTTCTGGGCAGACTTGCACCTCCAGACTTTCAGTTAGCAGCTGGATGGGTTAACAGCTTCAACACATAGGGATTTTGTAGGTTATTTGTGAGGTCAGTTGAACTTCTGTTGTTATAGTTTTACCTTAGAGGTAAAGATTTGAAAGTTTAGCTCCTTTGTTTTCAATCCTGTAATATGTCACATTGTTGGATTCTAAAGGGGTGGATAATATAAACATCAAAGATTAGGGAAGAACAGTTTGAAGAGGAGCTGAAAGAATAGAGAATTGCAATGTGTCTACAGATGACAGAGGCTTTGTACGCCTCTCTGTTATTATCATCTCTTTTCTGCGGTTCATTTCACATTAAAATTTCCCTCAGTGTTTTGGCATGGATAAACCTTGGCAATGTGTCTTTGAAAAAATAATTATCAGGTATTTTTTCTTGTTAAAGCCAAGCAGATTTTTAAAATGGTTACAGCTCTGGAGTACTCATTAGTAAAATCTGTTGGGCGTTAAGAAAGTGGGTATCCTTAGAGTTTTGTAATGTAGCTAATTGCAGTGCACTGGCCTCTCTTTATATCTCCTCTTTCATTGTTTACCATAAATATAAAGGGGCATACATTTCCTTACTCTTTTAGAAATTTTTGCTTTATTCCACTCCCAATGCTGTTCTGCTCTCTCCGTACACACATGACCATTAGCCTTCATGCCCTGGGATTGATTTTGGAGTTGAGAGGAACTAGAAGCCAGGTGACCAGGAGAGGTTAACCTTCTCTGATCTGGTTGGCTTCTCTTCTCCATCTTTTTGCCCCAAAATAGGTTGTTGTGCATCATCCCATGTCATATTTATGCCAGGGCTCTTCACTTATGCCAAATAAAATCAGTAAGAAAATTTGAGCTCAATTGAGAAATCCTAGGGAAGAAAAGCTTTTCATTGAAGTGTGACTTCCTTTGCTTTGATTCTGCCCATCCTTCCTTTACTTATGCACACGCACACACGCACGTGCTCTTCCTGTTCTCTGGCCACCATGGATTAGTTGTCATTCTCAACTGGAGAAACCCGAAACTTCTATAACCAGTTACTATCATTGTGACTTTGACTCATGGCAACCCCATATGTGTGAAAGTAGAACTGTGCTCCATACGGTTTTCAATGGCTGCTTTTTTGGAAGTAGATTGCCTTCTTCCAAGGTGCATCTCGGTGAACTCAAAACTCTAGCCTTTGGGTTAGCAACTGAATGTTAACTGTTTGCGCCACCCAGGGACTCACCAATCCTCTATATCTTTGCTTAATATATTCCCTGTACTTGGAAGGATTGTCTCACTTGGTTAGTCTGACTTATCTTTCAAGGCCTGTTCAATGGTCATCTCAGTGTGAGACCTTTCTGGAGCTCACTTCCACCTTTCCTTAAAGGAATATTTAGATAGATACCTGCTGTCAAGTCAACTGTGACTTGGCAACCCTATGAAATGCTGCTTAGCTGGTACTGTATTATTGTCATAATCAATGGCATGTTTGAGTTCACAGTTGTGCCTATTGTACCCATCCTTTTCACTGAGGGTCTTGTTTACCTTGCTGGTCTCCCATGGCTGATTGTTGTAAAGAGTGTAGCTACCAGGTATAAATGTTCACTTATATCCCTATCTTATTGTTATCACTGGATAATTTTTGGAAGTATATCACCTGGCCTTTCTTCCTAGGCTGCCTTAGTCTGGAAGCTCTGGTGAAACCTGTCTACCATGGGTGAACTGTTGGTATGTGAAACACCAGTGGAATAGCTTCCAGCATCAACACATAAACCACTACAGTACAAGAAGCTATCAGACAGTTGGTGAAAAGGAATACTTCAATCCTTCTTCTCTGTATTCCCATAATAGTTTATAAATAGCTTTACTCTAATGCTTTTAAGGGAGCTCTGGTGGCATAATGCCTAAAGCATTTGACTGCTAACCAGAAGGCTGGTGGTTCAAACCCACCAGCCACCCCTTGAAAGGATGATTGGGCAATCTACTTTGATAGAGATACTGCTTCAGAAGCGCAAGGAAGGGTCACTATCAGTTGAATCATCTTGATGGCAGTGAGTTTGGTTTTCTAATGCTTTTAATGTTGTCTCAGTCCTTGCTTATCCTAACTCTGCTCACTGCTGGCTGGAATACGGCTTCCCCCAGAGAGTGCTTGTTAGAGCCAGAGTGCTGCTACCCACCACCCTGTCTGCCTTGACACTGCTTGGGGACACCGGCTGTCGTGCCCCCACCTATCAGATGGGACTTTTGGGTACCAACATCACCTCTCATCAGCCACGCTTGCTGTGCCTCTTTGAGCATTACAACTGGGACAGCTAACTACTCTTTAACCTGATTTACTCCTTTCTCCCCACTGTTTTTCTCTACTGCTAGACCGTGAGCTCCTTGAGTGTGGAGACTAGACACTGCAACTTGGAGATGATATAAGTTACAGTAGCTCAAGCAGTGATAGTGAGAGTTGTGTTAAAGTCCTAATTTAATTTGCTTTGAGTCATGGTGCACAGGGTTTTAAAAATAGAGGCTCCAAAGATTGTTCCCTTGGTGAAGATTTCTTCAAAAACAAGTAGCACACAGAAAAGGAAAAGCAAATGACTCTTGAGCATCTGAAATTATATTTAACCTCACTCATAATAAGAGAAGTACAATTTTAAAATACACTGAGATACCATTTTCACCAACTAAATAGTCAAAAAGCAACAGTTTTGATAACACATGTGTTGCTGAAGATATGCAACAACAGACACTCCTATGCCATAGATGCACATGCCCTTTGACTCAGTAATACTGTTTCTACAAATTTATCCTATAGATATTCTGACATATGTGCAAAACAACTGACATATAATGCTATTCATTTCTGCATGGTTGTAATAGAATAACTGGGAAACAATTTAAAATTTCATCCATAGTTGTTGTTGCTGTTGTGTGCCATCAAGTCAATCCTGAGTCAAAGTGACCCAATGTGACAGAGTAGAGCTGCCCCATTGGGTTTTGTAAATGCTGAAGCACTCATTCAATTATGTCAAGAAATTTGAAAGACAGCTACTTGGCCAACCAACTAAAAGAGATCCATATTTGTGCCCATTCCAAAAAAGGCAATCCAACAGAATACAGAAATTATTGAACAATATAATTAATATCTTTCTTCATGGATAATGTTCTTGATATCCTCTCACAATTCTTCTGGTTTTCGGTTGTTGGTGTTCAATGCATCAAATCTATTCTTTAGATGATCTCTAAATTCAGGAGGGATACATTCAAGGTCATATTTTGGCTCTCTTGGACTTATTTTAATTGTCTTCAACTTCAAGTTGAACTTGCATATGAGCAGTTGATGGTCTGTTCCATAATCAGCTCCTGGCCTGGTTTTGGCTGAAGATATTGAGCT
>NW_006921840.1:3746267-3748590 GCF_000298275.1 Orycteropus afer afer | reverse complement strand
GGCTAACTCCTCCTCTGTCCAGATTCCTAGGCCTTTTAATCCCATTTCTTCTGCTCTCCCGCCCTGCTGCTTTGGGCATGCTTGATTTCCCTCTCCTCACCTGGAATCCTGTGGCCAACTGCTCCTCTGTGCAGGTTCCTGGCTAAACTCACTGCCGTGAAGTTGGATCTGACTCATAGTGACCCCTCCTTGGGTTTCTGAGGTAGTATCATTATGGAAGTAGAATGCCCAATCTTCCTTCCTAGGAGTAGCTGGTGGGTTTGAACCACCAGCCTTCTGGTTATCAGTCAATCACACACAAGTGAAATTTTGCTGAAGATAATTAAAAAATGGATGCAGTAGTATATCAACAGGGAACTGCCAGAATCAAGATGGATTCTGAAGAAAGTGTGGAATGAGTGATATAATTACTGATGTCAGGTGGATCTTGGTTGAAAGCAGAGAATACTAGAAAGATGTTTACCTGTGTTTTGTTAACTATGCTTTGTTGTTGTTAGGTGCTGTCAAGTCATCTCTGACTCATAGAGACCCCGTGTACAGCAGAACAAAATACTGCACAGTCCTGTGCCTGCCCCATGATCCTCATTATACCTGAGCCTATCGTTGTAGCCACTGTGTCAATCTATCTTGCTGAGGGCCTTCCCCTCTTTCATTGACCTCCCACTTTACCAAGCATGATATTCTTCTCCAGGGAATGGTCCTTTCTGACAACGCGACCACAGTAGTTCAAATGAAGTCTGGCCATTCTTGCTTCCAGGGAACATTCTGGCTGCACTTCTTCCAGGACATATTTGTTAGTTCTTTTAGTGGTCCATGGTAATGTCAGCATTCTTCACCAACACCACAACTCAAAAGCATCAATTTTTCTTCAGTCTTCCTTATTCATTGTCCAGCTCTCACATGCTTAAGAGGCGACTGAAAATACCATGTCTTGGGTTAGGCACACCTTAGTCTTCAAGGAGACTTCTTTGTTCTTCAGCATTTAAAAGAGGTTAGCTGATTTGCCCAGTGCTGCTATATGTCATCTGTTTTTTGTTTTTTTTTTTTTTTTTTAGGATATCTTGACTGCTCTTTCCATTGGCTTTGACTGTAGAAATAAGTAATAGGAAGTCTTTGACAACTTCAGTCTTTTCTCCATTTATCATGATGCTGCTTATTGGTCCAGTTGTGAGGATTTTTGTTTTCTTTACATTGAGGTGTAATCCATACTGCAGATTGTATTCTTCAATCTTGACTATGCTATGCAAAATCATTTGACTGCGTGGATCATAACAAATTATGGGTACCCTTGTGAAGAATGGGAATTACAGAACACTAAATTGTACTCATGAGGAACCTGAACATAAATCAAGAGGCAGTAATTTCAAAAGAACAAGGAGGTACTGCATGGTTTAAAATCAAGAAAGATATAAGTCAGGGTTGTATCCTTCCACCACAATTTTTCAATATATATGCTGAGCAAATAATCCGAGAAACTGAACCATATGAAGAATGCAGAACCATAACTGGAGGAAGAATCTTTAGCAACCTGCAATATGCAGCTAAGACAACTTTGCTTGCTGAAAGCTAAGAGAATTTCAAGTCCTTACTGATGAAGACCAAAGACTACAGCCTTTAGTGTGAATTATACCTCAGCATAAAGAAAACAAAATTCCTCACAAGGAGACCAATAAGCAACATCATCATAAGCAGAGAAAAGACTGAAAGTGTGAAGGACTTTATTTTACCTAGATCCACAAAGACCATGGAAGCAGGCATCAATAAATCAGACATATTGCATTGGACAAATCTGCTGCAAAAGAACTTTTTAAAGTGTTAAAGAGCAAAGATGTCACTTTGATGACTAAGGTGTGCCTAATTCAAGCCATGGTATTTCCAATGGGCTCCTCTGCATGTGAAAGCTGAGCAAGGAACAAGGAGGACCAAAGAATTGATTACTTCGAACTATGGTGTTGATGAAGAATATTGAATATACCATGGACTCGACAGCACATAACAACAACAACAACAACCAGAAAAATGAACAAATCTGTCTTTTTTTTGTGCACTGCTTCAGCAAAAATTTATTTTGTTTACATTAAAAAAAAATCCTATAGTTAGTTATAACAACAACAAAAACAGCTTACATGTTTCAGTGTGCCTACAAGGCTACAACTCTATGCTGATTAACTTTTTTAAAAAAAATTTTATTGTGATTTGGGTGAAAATTTACAGAGCAAATACACTTTCCATACAGCAGTTTACATACACTTTGTCTTATGACATTGATCACAATTTACCACAATGCAACATCTCCTCTCCTACTTCCTCCCCATAGTTACCT
>NW_006921840.1:3712520-3735497 GCF_000298275.1 Orycteropus afer afer | reverse complement strand
AAATTCTTCTGCTAGTTGGGGTTTAGTACACTTCTATATCCTTCCCTTCAAGGCTCAGGGGTCCAGGATTATCTTCTGTGTCTGTGTTAATTGATTTCCCTTTTCTTTGTTGAAGAAGGTCTGTGCAGACTTTCTGCCTATTCCGCCATCTTGGAATCCTGCTCTGAACAAATCTGTCTTGAAAGAAGTACAGCTAGGATGCTCCTTAGAAGTGAGGATGACAAGAATTTGTCTCATGCTTTGGACTTGTTATCAGGTGGGTCCAATCCTGAAGAAGGACATCATGCTTGATAACAGTAACGTAGAGGGTCATCGAAAAAAGAGGAAGATCATTAATGAGATGGATTGACAGAGTGACTGGAATAATGGGCTCAAACAGGGTCATGATTGTGAGGACAGTGCAGGACCAGGCAGTGTTTTGTTATGTTGACTCTCTGAGTCAGAACTGACTTGATGGCGACTAACAACAACTACCTTTATTGGAGCAGATCACCTTGTCTTTTCTCCTGCTGAGTGGCTGGTGGTTTCAATTCACCAACCTTTGGGTTGGCATCCAAGTGCTTTAACAATTGCATCACCAAGTTTCCTTTCCAATACCCTTAAAGTGATTACAAACAAAAGAAGACAAAAAACCTGAACTGTCTTCCATATGTTCAAATATTATGCAGCCAAAAATATTGTGGAAGTTTTTATGTACTAATAGAAACAATGTACTATTGGGAGAGGAACAGGGTGCAGGGGTCAGGGGTGGGAAAGGGAATGAGTGCAGGGGCACAGATGTAGGAGGGAGATTTCCATGGTTTATCCTTTTGTGAGTTTATATTTTTGAACAATATGAATATATTACTTTCTTTTTAAAATTAATTAATTTTTTAAAGAGCATTTGTAATTTAGGTGGATGTTTTCCTCCTAACCCTTAGCATTTGATAAACAGTTCAGATTGCCTGGGAAACAGAGCCTGAGGCAACATCTTTGCATAGCATAATTTCAGAGAGGGCTATGATTCCAGGGTACTGAGAATGAAGAGAAAAAGGCAATGAATCAGGGAAAGAAGGAGACTGAATACAAGGGGGTGTGTTACTGAGCTGGCCACAACTTCTCACTAAAACACAGCTGGGTACTTGGTGTCCAGACAGGCCTTAGGGAACAACACATCTCATGAACTGTTGATGCTTCCCAGCCTTCAGTTTCTGACTGGTTAAAGTCTACTCCACAAAAACAAAATAAAACAAAAACCAACTTGGCAACTCTGACTCGTGGTGACCCCCTGGGTGTCAGAGTAGAACTGTGCTCTATGTAGTTTTTAATGGCTGATTTTTTAGAAATAAATCACCATGACTTTCCTCCCAGGTGCCTCTTGGTGGATTTGAACTTCCAACATTTTGGGTAGCAGAGGAGTCCATTAACTGTTTGCACAACATAGGGACTCTTCCAAGGGGTCATTAACTCTTTGCACTTCTGTGCTTTCCAGCCACTTGAGGAAGCCTCTGGTGAAGCCAGAGCCTCCAGGGATCCAGCCCAGCTAATATGCATGTGCAGTGGTCCCTCCTTGTCTAGCAACACTGTGCACAGGGACTTCTCATTTTACCACAGTGATGGTGGTAGTGGTGGAAGCAGCAGTAGCCAGAGCTTTAAAACCAAAAGAATGGCAGGAGGCATCAGTAGGAAGTGTGGCAAGTGTCTGAGGTTTGGGAGTAGAGACCAAGTATTACTGAGCTGAGTGGTACATAAATGGTTTCAATACAGGAGGTGCTCAGAAAGGGATTTTTGCTTGCTTTTGTTTGTTTGACAGGTTGATTGGTTAAAATAGTCCAGGTATTACCTATAAAATTATCGATCGCAGAGGTTGTAACAGACTAACCAATTTAAATTCCCCAAATCAATGACGATATTCTCACTGTGCTGTTTATTCTACTCCATTTATGTTTACACATAGTTGTATTTTGTTCTCCCTTACTACCATGTACTTTCAGGAAATTAATCTACCATCTGTCTGTCAGTTTCTTGTATTGTGGTGGCTTTTGTGTTAACTGTGATACTGGAAGCTATGCCATCAGTATTTCAAATACCAACAGGGTCATCCATGGGGGACAGGTTTCAGCAGAGCTTCCAGACTAAGGCCGATTAGAAAGATAAGATTGGCAATTTACTTCTGAAGATTAGCCAGTGAAACCCCTATGGATCACAAGAGAATATTATCTAATACAGTGTTTTTCTTAATTATCTAGTGCAGCTGTAACTGAAATACCACAAGCAGAGGGCTTTAACAGCAGAATTTATTTTCTCATGGTTTAGGAGACTAGAAGTTCAAATTCATGGTGCTGGTTCTAGGGGAAAGCTTTTGCTCTCTTTTGGCTCTGGGGGAAGGTACATGTTCCTTGGCTCCTTGGTGATCTTTAAGTGGTGGGCATCTACCTTTCTCCAACTCTGCTTGCTGATTCACTTGTCTAATCTCTTTTATATCTCAAAAGGCAGTGACTCAAAACATATCCCACACTAATCCTGACTCATTAACTTAACAAAGACAACCCATTCCCAAGTGGAATTATAACCACAAGCATAGATATTAAGATTTACAGCAGGTAGTTTTGGGGGGACATAATTCAATCCACAAGGAATTCTGGTGGTGTAATGGGTAAGGCATCTGTCTGCTAACCAGAAAGTTGGTGGTTCAAACCCACCAGCTGCTCCACCGGAGGAAGATGAGGCCATCTACTTCCGTAAAGATTTACAGACTTGGAAACCCAGTGGGGGTGGCTATGAGTTGGAATCGACTCGAAGGCAGTGGTCTTGGTTTTGGTTTTGGTAATTCAGTCCATAAAAGTGCTGGAAGGTGAACCTTCTGGTTGGAAGGCAGTCTAAAGGAGCAGTGGCCACAGCAACAGGCTCATGCATCCCTGTGATCATGAGGATGGCACAGGACTGGCAATGGTTTGTCTGCTGTATGGGGGCGGGGGGGGTGTCCATGAGTCGGAGCTGACTAGATGGCAACTAACAACAAATTACATGTTATTGGATTGAAGACATTATTCTGGAAGGTGCCCAGCACATAAAGAAGTAACACATGGATTCTTCTTCTTTCATTTATTACAGGAATGGAAGAATTAAGAAGCAATACTGCCCAATAAAATAGCACAAGATATGCTCCTTCAGTGAAGTGGTAGAAGGGCAAGTGAGAAGTAGAGACAATACCATAAGACTCATGGGACTTCTTTGTACCTGGAGTAGTCAGGGAAGACTTAAAGGGGAAGCAGAAACTTGAACTAAACTTGAACAATGGACAATACTTGGAGAGGAGAATACAAGTGGTGAGGGCCTTTTGGATGACAGCATGGCCTAAAGCCAAGTTCTGAAACTTGGAACATCATGTTAGACTCTTTCTTTGGTAAATAATAGTGTGGTTTGAGAGACTGGAGATTGGGACTGTATTGCAAATTCTTTGTTAAAAAATAAAAAGCACCTAGAATTTTATCCTGTAGTCCAGGGAAGCCATTGGAATTTTAGAGTAGAGCAGTCACTTGCCCTATTTTGAATATTTGGGAAACAGATCCTAAAAAATGGGGGCAACTTGGAAGCTTGAGAATAAGTAAGTAAAAAGCAGTTAGTTGTCTCTGAGTGGATTCCAACTCATGGCAACCCCGTGTGTGTCAGAGTGGAACTGTATACTCTGTTAGGTTTTCAGTGGTTCATTTTTTGGAAGTAGATCACCAGGCATTTCTTCTGTGGTGCCTCTAGTTGGACTTAACCACCCAGAAGACCCCCCCCCCCACTCCATCCCCACCCCCATGGAAATGTCTGTGATAAGGTGGCCAAATTCTCAAAGAACTAATTTCTCTGGAAACAGATCTTGTGCATTTCTGGAGCTTGGTAGATCATCAGGGGGCTGTTTATAAAGAAAATATTTTAACTTTTGGCTCTCTATATCTTACACAGCATAAGCATTTTAAAGGCTTGGGTGGTTAAGGGATTCTTATGTGGCAGACTTTAAAGCCTGAATTTAGATTTGGTCAGTAGCAAACTGAATCATAAGTCCTCAATGGAAGGTGGAGGCATTTATCAGCAGCATCTAGGAATCTAAGGCCAGCACCTACAACATCACATCCTCTCCTTTCTGCTATCAGTTGGATGCAACAGGAAACTGACGAAGGTGCTAGGCAGTTTCCTTTCTGCTCAGACCTGACTAGTTTCCTCTCCAGCTTGCTCCCACCTTATTGTAGAGGAAAATCATGAAATACCAGTCAATTTCCTCCAGTTGGATCAAGCCTATGGCAAGGAAGGAAAAGCAAATTTCTAAGATTAGTCAATTTCCCTTTGCAGCTATAAAGTTGGTTCAAGGCCTTAGGCTGACCCTTCTCTTTAAATGTTTCTCTCTTACAGCTTAGCTTTACAGCATACATCACTTTTGGCAAAGCGAGCAGCATGTATTATGTAACTCTTATAGGAAACCTTAGGATCACTCATGGGAAAACTGCTCATATATAATAGTTTATTTGACAAGCTTTTAATTTCCCTTTGACTTTTATCAAACTCGTTAGTTCAAGAGGGTAAAAAACATACTGATAATTCTAATTGATATACCCAGCAGCCAAGTTCTTTTGCTGCTCTTTCAGAATGATTCAGGAGCTGAATCAACAAAAGAATCAAGTTAGTTTAGTGAAAGAGACAGAAATGGACTGTTCCAAAGGGCAATAAATTGTGTCTGGTGTCCTAGTAATAAAATTCACGTGACTTGAATTTTCTGGGTACAAGAGGGTCCATGATCTGCTGAAAACTATAACTAAATGTCTTGCATCTGAGGAATCTGGCTTATTTTATAGAAGTAATTCAATGTGAAAATGGGAGTTAACTGTTTCAAATATCTTCTCAGCAAACTTAACAATATAACCAACAATACTGCATTGGAGTTCACATTGAATGAGAGTATGTTAATTTAGCAGCTGGACAATTCTGCCTCATCACAATCTGTTTCTTGTTATTTTAGCTTACCTGCATTTAATTTCTCTTTGAAAATCTCTCCAATTCCTGTACTTCATAGTTATTCAGATAATACTCCCATAAATTTACTTTTTATTTATTTGTATGATTTTAAATATTCACACAGTACTAATTCTTACAGCTAAGTCAAAAACTGTGATTGGTGAAATGGATGTTGTTGTTAGGCTATGAAATCTGTTCTGATTCATAGCAATCCTACGTACGACAGAACGAAACACTACCCAGTCCTGCGCCAGCCTCACAATCCTTGCTATGTTTGAGCCCATAGCTGCAGCCACTGAGTCAGTCCATCTTGTTCAGGGTCTTCCTCTTTTCTGCTGACCTTGTGCTTTACCAAGCATGATGTCCTTCTATAGGGACTGGTCCTCATGTTCACTTTTAAGGAGCACTCTCGCTGTACTTCTTGAAAGACAGATTTGTTCATTCATCTGACAGTCTGTGGTATAGTCAATTTTCTTCACCAACACCATGATAAAAATGCATCAATTCTTCTTCAGTCTTCTTTATTCACTGTCCCGCTTTCACATGCATATGAAGTGATTGAATACCATGGCCAGAGTCAGATGCTCTGCTGGCATAGTGCCTAACGCGGTACAAACCCACCAGCCACTCCTCAGAAGGAAGTTTGGACAATCTACTTCAGTAGTGATACAGCCTCAGAAACCCAGGTAGGGGTCGCCAAGGGTTGGCTCCAACTCGATGGCAGTGAAAGTGACATCTTTGCTTTATAACACTTTAAAGAGGTCTTTTGTAGCAGATTTGCCCAACGCAATATGTCATTTGATTTCTTGACTGCTGCTTCCTTGGGTGTTGATTATGGATCCAAGTGAAATGAAATCCATGACCACTTCAATCTTTTCTCCATTTATCATGTTGTTGCTCATTGGTCCAGTTGTGAGGATGTTTTTCTTTTATGTTGAGGTGTAACCAGTGCTGAAGGCTGTAGTCTTTGGTTTTCATCAGTAAGTGCTTCAAGTTTTCCTTGCTTTCCACAAGCAATGTATTGTCATTTGCATAACAAAGGTTGTTAATGAATGTTCCTCCAACCCTGATGCCATGTTTTCCCTCACACAGCCCAGCTTCATGCATTATTTGTTCAGCATATAGACTGAATAAGTATAGTGAAAGGATACAACTTCGACACACAGCTTTTCTGATTTTAAACCAGCCAGTATTCCTTTATTCTATTCAGATGATTGCCTCTTGGTCTACATACAGGTTCTACATAAGCACAGTGAAATGTTCTGAAATTCCCATTCTTCACAATGTTATTCATAATTTGTTATGATCCACACAGTTGAATGCCTTTGTTAGTCAACAGAACACAGATAGACAAACACAGGTCAACTACAAACAAACGCAGGTCAACAAAACAGCATCTTTCTGGTATTCTCCGCTTTCAGCCAAGATTTATTTGACATCAACAATGATACTCCTCATTCTGTGTCCTCTTCTGAATCTGCTTTGAATTTCTGGAAGTTGCCTATCGATATACTACTTAAACCATTTTTGAGTTATCTTCAGCAAAATTTTACTTGTGTGTGATATTAATACTATTGCTCAATAATTTTATGGATAGTACAATAAAAAGAATACAAATGTACCAAGCTCTGAAATATGAGCAGGTGATAAGTAGACTGCAAGAATGAATAAGGTACGAATATAAAGTTTAACTTTAATAGCTTTGGAGCAGCTGCTGTAATAGGCATCTAACAAGCAATAGATTTGCAGAGCTGTGGCATTCTACAGCTTTTTTTCCTAGGAAAAAAGGAGCTCTGGTGGCACAGTGCCTAAGGAATTTGACTACTAATCTGAAGGTTGACAGTTCAAGCCCACCGGCCGCTCTGTGGAAGAAAGATGGGGAAATCTACTTCCATAAAGATTTACCACCTCGGAACCCCAATTAGGTCAATATGAGTTGTACTTGACTTGATGGCAGTGAGTTTGGCTTTGGTTTTTGCAATTATTTTTTGCTCTGCAAACTAACTGAAATGCTCTGCACCTCTTAAAAACAACTTGCTTGATCTACCACTAGCAACATTTTTAAACTAGCAAAGAAAGAGAAGTTGCAGGCAAATAAGGGATCCATTAACTTCTTTCTTCTTTTATTTGATGTTTTATTGTGTGTTTGGTGAAAGTTCACAGAGTAAATTAGGTTCTCATTTAACAATTTCTATATCTATTATTCAGTGACATTGGTTGCATTTTTCACAGTGTATCATTATTCCCTTTATTTCCATTCTGGTTATTCTGCTTCCATTAATGTAGCTTCTCTGTCCCCACTTACTTTCTCATCTTTGGTCGAGGGTAAATGTTTATTGTTTGGTTTCATTTGGATGATTATTTAAATGAGAACATTACTCACGGGTGGTATTATTTTATGACCCAATCTGGCATTTTACCGATAGGTGACCTCTGGGAGTTGCTTGAGTTCCAAATTGGAAGGGTATCCCCCAGTGACAGTCTTGGGAGTTCCTCTAGTCTCTACCAGTCTAGTTAGTCTGGCCTTATTTTGGGGGGTGGGGTGGAATTTGAGTTTTGTTCTACATTTTTCTTTCATTCTATTTGGGATCACTATTGTGTGCCTCGTCAGAAATGTCAGTAGGGTTAGTTGGGCACCATCTACTTCTTCTGGTCTCAAGATAGGTGAGGCTTTGGGTCATGTGGACTATTAGTCCTGAACACTAGTTTCTTCTTTGAATTTTTCGTTTCCTTCTTTCTCTTTTGCTCCAGATGATTAGACACCAACAGTTGTATCTTAGGGATACATTGAGTTTTATCTTATACTTAAGGACCAACCGAAAAAACCAAACCCACTGCCATTAAGTTGATTCCAATTCATAACAACCCTATACGACAGAGTAGAACTGCCCCATAGGGTTTCCAAGACTATAAATCTTTACAGAGGCAGACTGGCACATGTCTCTCCTGTGGAGCAGCTGGTGGGTTCAAACCACCAACCTTTGGGTTAGCAGCTGAGCACTTAACCACCATGCCACCAGGGCTCCTTTACTGAAGGATAATGTAAGTTTTTTTTTTTCAAGTTGCAGATTTTATATTAACAGTTCCTTTTTATTTTTAAAGATAAATCTTATTTCTGAAAAAGTGACTATACCCAGAAAGTCTTTACTTAGTTTTTATTATCAGTTTTATGTCATATTTTAATAGTGGGTTCTGGGTAAATTCATCTAGCTAAAATTTGGTACAACCTAAAGTTTGAATCCACCTAGTGGCATCAAGGAAGAAAGACCTGGCAATCTTTTGTAAAGATTATAGTCAAGAAAACCCTATCAAGCAATTTTACTCTGTAACACATGGAGTCACTTAGAGTTGGAATTGACTCATCGGCCAAGGACTGTTTCTTTAAATCTTGAACTATGTTGCTTATGAGCAACAAATTTTTTAGAATTTCATTCTTAATAAGCTTTTAAGCAGAGATTATGTAGTATTGGTAGCTATTTTTTGTTTATAATAAGTGATAAATACTTATCAGCATATTTTCTTGTTAATTTTTTTCCCCTTTGTACAATATCTCCTTCTGGTTCTGGATAGGAAGACCATTTCTAAAATTTCTTTTAAAATGTGAAACATTCATGTCTTGACAAATTATGGAATACCTCTTATTTCTCCCCTCTTCTCTACCTCATGTCCCCCTTTTAACCATTCTAATGTTACAATTTCTAGAACACTTGTGTAACCTGGAAAGCCAATTGTTATCAGAAAAAAAAAAACCTTTCACTTTTCAAAGTTTATTAGTCTGAAAGTACAATAATATTCTTTATTTTATCCAGCAGAGGTGTGACATGGGTCACCCCAGGCATTGTCCTGAAACCTGTTGTTCTTGGCAACCGAATCACTTGAAATGAATATGTTAATATATTTGAATAGATATGAGATGCTATTCTGGGGGTGAAAATAAGCATGGCATACTGGGTATACTGCACCCAAGCACAGCACAGAAAAGTCTGAAAAATAATGTAGAAAACTATGGCAGATAAGACAATCAATTTTTAAAGGATTTCTTTAAATCGAGATAGTATTTTACAAAGAGAGACAGTCCTGGTTCAGTGGCAGAATTCTAGCCTTCCATGTGGGAGACCTGGGTTCAAGCGTGGCCAATGCACCTCATGGGTAGCCACCATTTGTCGGAGGCTGAGGTATTGCTGTAATGCTGAAGAGGTTTCAGTGGAGTTTCCAAACGAAGACAGACTAGGAAGAAAAGCCTGATAATCTACTTCTGAAAACCAGCCAGTGAAAACTGTGGATCACAACAATCTTACCTCATTGTCCACGTGGTTGGCATGAGTCAGGGATGGACTCAACGGCGACTAGCAACAACAACAACATTATTATTATTATTATTATCATTATTTACAAAAGCACGAGTCCAGAGCATTTAGTTCACACTTACATAAAACAATTATTTATCAGCTTACAATAACATGATTTTAAAGATTTTTCCTTCTGTTCCCTAAGCAAGCAAGTAGAGAGGCAGTGACTCAGAATGAAAAGAACTCTGGGTTAGTTAGGACACTGAGTGGTAGCTCTGGCCTTATGACTAACCACATTAATTACTGAGATGATGGGTAGATCACTTGATATCTTTGGGAATTTGTTTTCTTATTTTCAAAATGATGGAATTGGCAAAGTTGTTATCATCCCATTCTGAATTTGAATAATATGATTTGGGGTTATATAATGTAAAGAAGTGCCCTACCATGGCCCCAGGTGGCCCACACTATCCCCACAACAGTGTCCAGGGTATGTGGAAATCTCCATGGCACCTTCCCTGTTTTTATTTGTATCTCATCCAGCTTTCTAGATTGAGAAAGATGTAGTGTGTGAATGTGTGTGGATATTAGAAAGGCTTGGCTAATAGTAGGTGTAGATTGATTGCATGCCAACAAATAAGCTTTAGATCAGAAGCCCTTCTTTAATTTGCTGAACACCTACATTTGAAAGATCTAGTTTGATAGGCTTCTGGCTCAAGATCTTTACTGAGTTCATGAATTAACCTCTCCTTCCTCTCAAAACTCCCACTGAAATGACAGAAATAATTATCTCTCTCTTGCAGACAGATTGGTAGGTTTGAACCACTGATCTTTCAGTTAGCAACCAAGTGCCACTGTACCACTAGGAATTCTCCTTCTTATCAGACCCCTGAAAAAGAAACTCAAGATTCTGAGTAATAAGAGCAAAAGTGGGGCAGTCAGTAGGATAATTAATTACAGCGCGGTGGAATAACTGTATCAGTCACTTATTCCCCAAGTGGCTGCTGTAGCATTTGCCCCCAGGTGAAAGCCATGAGTTCTGCTCTCTAAATTAATTGGGATATTTGCAGCCAGACACTCCCAATGAGGGTGCTGGGGCCAGAGAGATAAATAGGACAATATCTCAGCTAACTTCCATTTGTTACAAGGCTGAGCATGTAATTTATTATCTAAATTGGGATATTTTTGAGAAAGAAAGAGAGGCCTATTAATAATTATGCCAGGACAAACGTGTAACCTGGGACCATCCTAAGCAAACCAGAACACTAGTTTCCTTGGCCATAAGGGATGGAGCGCACCAACCCGCAAAAAGCAAGTGACCTTTGGCTCTCAAAGGAAAGCCCACTTGGCCATACATTCTCTCTCCCCTTCCGAGTAGTGCATTTACTGTCAAGAAAACAAGGAATTTCATGAGATGAAATGCTCCAACTACCTAAATGGATCAGTCTAAACCTAAATTTATAAATGTGGATAACCAAGAATTCCCAAACACTTGAGGAAAACCAATAATTAGCATGAAAGAACGACACCACACTGTCATTCTGGGAGGAAACAGAATTAATACAGAAAAAAAAAATCTACAAGGATTAATTATATCCATAGAACAAGAATCTCAAACCATACGATGCAATATTATTTAGCCATAAAGACAAATGAAGTTCTGATACGTGCTACAACGTAGATGAACCCTGAAAACATTATGCTGAGTGAAACAAATCAGTCACAAATATTGCATGATGAATATTATAATATTATATGAACTATCTAGAATAGGCAAATGCACAGCGACCAATGTTTATTACTAGTTACTGGGGTCTAGGGAGAGGGGGAAATGGCCAGTTTTTGCTTAACCAATACTGAGCTTTTGTTTAGGGGGATGACATTTGAAATTGATAGTGGAGATGTTTGCACAACATGGTGAATGTAGTATCACTGAATTATATACTTAACAATAGTTAAAATGGCTATTCCCCCCCCCCCCACATATATATTTTACCACAATAACAAACAGACAAAACAAAGAAGCAATCTAAATCTGGAAAGTAAAAATACTTGTGCTTTCCTTAGGTTTGCCAGATTTAGGAAATAAAAGTAAAGGACAGCCACTTAATTTTTAATTATCTATGAAGATGTACATAAAGTAAAAGAAAAATAATGCATGGAACACTGTTATTGTTGTTAGGTGCTGTTGAGTCATCGCTGACTCATAGTCACCCTATGTACAAGAGAATGAAACATGGCCCGGTCCTGTGCCAGCCTCACAATCCTTGCTATACCTGAGCCCGTCATTGTAGCAACTGTGTCAACCCATCTCGTTGAAGGCCTTCCCCTCTTTCATTGGCCTTCCACCTTTCTATGATCTCCTTCCCAGGGAATGGTCCCTTTCGATAACATGACCAAAGTAGGTAAGATGAAGTCTGGCCATTCTTGTTTTCGAGGAGCATTCCGGCTGCACTTCTTTCAGGACAGATTTGTCCTGGGACATGTATGGCATGGGACATCTACTAAAAATATATTTGTTGTTTATCTGAAATAAATTATGAGCATTAAATACATACCTCTTTCTTTAATTACATTTCCATGATGTCTTAGCTCTCCTCAACACGGCTTTATTTTGTAAAATTTGTATATAAAATTTCTTGCAGTCACTCTATGTTCCATTTATATACATAGCTTCTACAGTGGTCATATTCAATGGGTTTCATTCTTTTGTCCACTGAACATTCACCAATGAGAAAATGCACTCAAGATTAGCATTGTGCGATCGTATACTATGAGACTGGCTGAACATGTACTGGCATAAAGTTAACACCTCTGAGAGTGCTCTTCAAATTTGATTTGTTGAGGCACATAATACTATATTTCATGGTATAACTTGCTTTTCCATTCTTTAGGATTATCTTGTGATCTCTTGATCAACGACTTTTAAAACATTGCCTACTGACAAAAAAGAGCACTGCCATCTATTTTTATTCCCGTTTTCAACACTACACATGATGATTCCCATGCTGCAAGAGCATTTAGAAATACCTATGCAAAGAAAAAATAAAATTCTTAAAGATATGAAATCTATTTCAAAAGACAGCCATGGCAAGTGCTATCATAATCATCCACTGCAAGCTGGAATTTATTTTCCTGTCCATAAGTAATGCTGTCCCTTTTAAGAACAGCCCTGACACTTAAAAGGGTGAATATGTTGTCAATTCTTAACACATTCAACAAATTTCTTTAAGCAATGGAGTAGTTCAGCTCATGTAGTCATTTGAAGTAAAATCTGATGCTGATCGATAATGTGGAGACCATACAACTTCTATGATTAGTTTATATTCATCTGACTTTCTCACTCAAAAATCTATCTTATCATTTTTTTTTGGTTTTGAGGAAATGATGAATCTCTTATGCTTAGCTGTTAGTATATGCTAGCTTACATGGGCATTTCTATCATTTTTGACACCGAGTGAACAACTGCACAAGGAGCTTCAAAGGAATTTTTTTTTATTGTTTAATAAAAGGGGACAGCTCTGAAAATTCATCTCATAATTTACGCTTCAGTTTTGGCATTTTGGGTCCAAACAGATGCAAATAAAATAATAGCAACCACTACAAGAATCAAAAAGATCAAATTTGATAATCTCAGCCACATCAGTGCATCAGTCACAAATCAGAACTCATGTAAACAGGGACTGGACCATTGAAAGGGTTGTGAAGTTATGTACTAATAAATATACTGATATCTAAAGTGAAAAAGGTGAACTGCCAGTTTGTCTACAGGGGAGAGCTATGCTGGTCATCGCACGGTGGTGGTGTCCATTCTGACTCATAGGAACCCTGTAGGACAGAATAGAGCTAAACCTATAAGGTTTCCAAGGCTGTGAATCTTCAGGAGGGGAGCTCCTGGTGGGTTCCAACCTCCCACCTTCACATTTAGCAACAGAGTGCTTAATCACTATATCACCAAAAAGAGTTCCCCCTCTAACAAAGACCAGTTTGATTTTCTTGAACGTTTTTGAGAAGTCTGGTGTTCAGGGATTGGTGGGCTTTCAGAAGCAGACATGTTCTGGGACTTCAGAGATCGACAACTTTCTCTCGTGTTCCTATTGCCATGGAGTAAGACTGTTGTTCATTGGTTGGCTTTCATAAACATGAGCATTTGAGTGAGCCGCTTGCTAATTGGCTATTGTCTAGATGGGTGGAACTGTCACTGATTGGCTGACTTTTTGGAGGGGTACCACTGTTTGGTAGTTTTTCGGAAGCATGAGGCTATCATTGGTTTGGTAATTTTCCCCAACTTAGTTTGTGAATTGACATACTTGTTAATTACCTTAATTATCTCTAATTTAATGGGGTGCAGTGGTTAAGCACTGGCTGCTAATGGAAAGGTCAGCAGTTTAAACCCACCAGCCACTCCAAGAGAAAAGACCTAGCAATCTACTTTTGCAAAGATTACAACATAGGAAACCCTATGGGGGCAGTTTTATGGAGTAGAACAACAACATTAGGTCACAATTTAAGTCTTTGGTCAAAGAACAGCCTTTTCCTTTCTTGAATATGAAAAAATATAAGGACTTTCACTTCTCAGTCAAACCAGCAGCAGACACTATAAGGAATTGCCCAGATGTTTATTTGTGAAGATAAAATTTTCACCTACTGTTGTCCTTTATGCTATTTAATCATCAATTGCTGTGTGTGTGCATATGTGTGGGGAATTCTAACTGCTGATTATTTGTAATTTACTGGGGAAAAAAAATGAATACAGGATATTTAGGGTGTCTTGAAAAAGCCAATACAAGAATCATTGAGTGCACGAGTCTGGTAAATAGAGAACACCTGGCAACTCTTTCATCCCTGTCTAACACCTGCTGGGGTCAAGTCTATTCTGACTCATAGCGACCCTATCACACAGAGTAGAACTGTGCCATAGGGTTTCCAAGGCTGTAATTTTATGACCACCACTCACTCGTTTGTCAGTTTGTCATATTTTGGTGGCTTGCATGTTGCTGTGATACTGGAAGCTGTTGTTGCATTGTTAGGTGCCATGAAGTCTGCTCTGACTCACAATGACCCTATGTACAACAGAATGAAACACTGCCCAGTCTTGTGCCAGCCTCACAATCCTTGCTATACCTGAGCCCATAGTTGTAGCCACTGTGTCAATCCATCTTGCTGAACACCTTCTTTTTTGTTGACCTTCCACTTTACCAAGGATTGTTGTTGTTGTTGTTATGTGCCGTCAAGTCAGACCCGACTTATAGCGACCCCTTCTTGGGTTTCCGACTCGGTATCACTACGGAAGTAGATTGCCCCATCTTCCTTCTGAGGAGTGGCTGGTGGGTTTGAACCACCAGCCTTCTGGTTAGCAGTCAAATGCCTTAGGTACTATGCTACCAGAGCTCCCTATTTTGTAGGTAGGTACACCTATCAAGGATTAGGTGTACCTTAGTCTTCAAAGAGTCATTTTTGCTCTTCAGCACTTTAAAGAGGTCTTTTGCAGTAGATTTGCTCAGGGCAATACGTACTCTGATGTCTTGACTGCTGCTTCCATTGGCGTTGATTGTGGAACCAAGTAATATGAAATCTTTGACAACTTCAATTCTTTTTCCATTTATTGTGATGTGGCTTATTGGTCCAGTTGTGAGAATTTTTATTTTCTTCATGCTGAAATGTGGTCCATACTGCAGACTGTAGTCTTTAATCTTCATCAGTAAGTGCTTCAAGTCATCCTCACTTTCAGCAAGCAAAGTTGTGTTACCAGTGTATCACAGGTTATTAATGAGTCTTCCTCCGATCCTGATGCCACACTCTTCTTCATATAGTCCAGCTTCTCAGATTATTTGGTTAGCATACAGATTGAATAAACATGGTGAAAGGATGCAACCCTTATTTTAAACCATGCAGTATCCCCTTGTTCTGTTCGAATGACAGCCTCCTGTCTATGTACAGATTCCTCATGAGCACAATTAAGCATTTTTGAATTCCCATTCTTCTCAATGTTATCTATAATTTGTTATGATCCATGCAATTGAATGCTTTTGCATAGTCAATAAACACAAGTCAACATCTTTCTGGTATTCTTTGCTTTGACCCAGGGTCCATCTGACATCAGCAGTGATATCCCTCTTTCCATGTCCTCTTCTGAATCCAGCTCGCATCTCTGGAAGTTCTCTGTCATATACTGCTGCAACCATTTTTTAATTATCTTTAGCAAGATTTTACTTGCACGTTATACTAATGATATTGTTCGATAATTTCCACATTTTGTGGGATCACCTTTCTTTGGAATGGGTACAATTATGGAATCTTCCAGTTAGTTGGTCAGGTAGCTGTCTTCCAAATTTCTTGGCAAAGACAAGTGAATGCCTCCAGTGCAGAATCCATTGTTGAAACATCTCAATGGGTATTTCATCAATTTCTGGAGCCTTGTTCTTCACCAGTTCCTTCAATGCAGCTTCGACTTCCTCCTTCAATACTATTTGTTCTTGATCATATGCTACTTCCTGCCATTTCCTTTTGGTACAGTGACTCGGTGTATTCCTTCCATCTTCTTTTGATGCTTCCTGCATCACTCAATATTTTGCCCATAGAATCTTTCAATATTGCAACTCGAGGCTTCAATTTTTTCTTCAATTCTTTCAGCTTGAGAAATGCCGAGCATGTTCTTCCATTTTGGTTTTTGAACTCCAGATCTTTGCCCGCTTCATTATAATAATTGGCTTTTTCTGCTCGAGCTGCTCTTTGAAATCTTTGTTCAACTCTTTTATCTTGTCATTTCTTCCATTAGCTGCTCTGCGTTCAAGGGCAAGTTTCAGAGTCTCTTCTGATATCCATTTTGGTCTGTTCTTCATTTCCTGTCTTTTCAAAGACCTCTCACTTTCTTCATGGATGATGTTCTTGATGTTATTGCACAATTCCTCTGGTTTTTGGTCATTGGTGTTCAATGCATCAAATTTATTCTTTATATGGTCTCTAAATCCAGGAAGGATGTAATCAAGGTCCTATTTTGGCTCTTGTGGACTTGTTTTAATTGTCTTCAGCTTCAACTTGAACTTGCATATGAGCAGTTGATGGTCTGTTCCACAAGATCAGCGCCTGGTCTTGTTTTGGCTGAAGATATTGAACTTCTCCATCACCCTTGTCATAGATGTAGTCAATCTGATTCCTGTGTATTCCATCTGGTGAAGTCCACATGGATAGTTGCCATTTATGTTGTTGAAAAAAGTATTTGCAATGAATAAATTGTTGGTCTTGCAAAATTCTATTATATGATCTCTAGCATTATTTCTATCACCAAGGGCATATTTTCCAGCTACTTGTTCTTCTTCTTTGTCTCCAGCTTTGGAATGGAATACAGTGGAATATAAAGCATTCCAATCACCAGTGATAATCAACACATCTTGCTAGTATGTTTGGTCAACTTCAGACTGCAGTTGGCAAAAATCTTCAATTTCCTTGTCTTTGGCTTTGGTGGTTGGTGCGTAAATTTGAATAACAGTAGTATTAACTGGTCTTTGTTGTAATATATCAGACAGTGTTTCACTGTTATTCATAAGGTTTTCACTGGCCAGTTTTCCGAGAAGTGGATGGCCCTTTCCTTCTTCTGAGTCTGTCTTAATCTGGAAGATCTGCTGAAACCTGTCCACCATGAGTGACCCTGCTGGTATTTGAAATACTGGTGGCATAGCCTCCAGCCTTACAGCAATACGCAAGCCACCACAGTATGACAAACTGACAGACAGGTGGTGATACATAATGATAGCTAACATTTATTGAGTTCTTCCTGTGTAACATGCTCTGTTTCAAGAAATTATGAGTATTAATTTTCACAATCATACTGTGAGATTGTGCTAACATTAATAATAATAATATGGTAATATTATTGCCACTTTACTGATTTGGAAATTTTGTCACTGAGATGAAGTTGAGGTTTGAACCACAGTTGTCTTGATTAAAGCCCCTGATCTCAAGCACTATGCTATACTGAGTCTGTACCATATGATATCATTTCTGTTTGTGAAAAAGAAATGTTTGTGGATTTGAATGTGCTTATTTTAAGAAGTGTTGAAAACATATCCCAAAATGTAATTATGGTTACCCCACCTAGTGGTGGTATTAGGACAAGTCTTTCACTTTTTGTTATTGTATGGTATCTTTTTTGAAAAACATGTTTTTTCCTGTAAAGATATAAAATTGTAAAGTAATTGCTTAAATGTTTGATGACGTATGTTAAAGTGGTCCAATGTTACAACATCATTATTAAGATTTCGTACCCAAGAAAGCATCTTGTTTATGGAGAATGCTTGATAAAAACTTGAATGAATGAACATACGAATAAGTGAACAAATGAATGAACTAAGCATGAATAACTAACCTCTTCTACCAGGCTGTAAACTCTTTAGGCATAAGCACTGCATTTTATGACTCATTAGTCCCTACTGTGTTGTAGTGCTTTCACTCAATAACTATTTGTTGAATGTTTGTATATATGTCCATGGAATTTAAATGTTCTTAATTACTTCTTACTGTAGTTTTATTTCTCTCCTCTCATCATTTTCTTTTTTTCATAAAAATTTGCTTACATTATTGACTTAGGAAACTCAAAGCTTCTTGCAACAGACTTCTTCAATAGCTAGTTATCAGCACATCTCAGAAATAAGAAACATGTTATGATTTTAGTTCCTAATGAAATGAACTAGTAATAAAAAACTAATATATAAAGCATCTTTGTGTTCCAACTTGCAAAATAATTTTATTGAATTTTAGAGCTCGTAAGCTTTCCCTTGCTTTGGGAAATCAGTTTTAATTGAACTGTTTGAAAATCAGTGGGGGAAACTTTTTTTTTTTTTAAGAGAATATTGTATTTGAAAGGCGAGGACTTTGCTTTCAATAAGAAGCACATCTTTCACATTTAGGAGAAATCTGGAGCCTCTGGAACATACTGTGACGATCCAGGGCACTTAGCAACTGAAGGAGCGTGGGCTGTCAGTGTGTGGAGCCTAGTGACATTGAAAAATCAATTTGCAAAGAGGTGGTTTGAAATTTGCAGACTTTTTTTCAAGGTGTGTGAAGAGGTGTTGAAGCGACGAAGTGATTAGAAAGTGACATGTATTTCACTGCTTGTATAATGTTCTGCAGCTCAGACTTCCTTGCTCTGTACCTATTCTTTCTGTTCCATTCCCCCCACCCCATTATGTTCCAAAAGAATAATATCATGGAAACAAATATAATAATAAAAAAAAGAACTCTTCTGTTTCTAGTGTTTGTCTCTGATGATCCTCTTCCTCTCAGACCTTCTTTAGTCCGTATAAGCAATAAAAAGCCACCATTTTCCTGTCAGTTTGCTACACTGTGGTGGTTTTCATGTTACTGTGATACTGTAAGCTCTGCCACCAGTATTTCAAATACCAGCAGGGAAACCAATAGTGGACAGGTCAGTGGAGCTTCCACATGAAGACAGATTAAGAAGAAAGGCATGATCTACTTCCAAAAATTAGCCAGTGGAAACTTTATGGATCAGGGCGGAATATGAGCTGGTACAGTGCTCAGTGAGGAGTCCCTGAGGTTGGAATGACTACACAGTAGCCTCAACAATGGACTCAGACACACCAGCCTTTGTTTGGCACAGGACTGGGGAATATTTTGCTCTGTGATGTATCAGTCAGTTCCATGAGTTTGGAATTGACTGGACAGCAAAGGATTTTTTTTTTCTTTGATTTAGGTTCATGGTGTATTACTTTATGATGTACTAGTTACATCATAGAATAGAAGGAACTCTGGTGGTTTGAACCTCCCCATGGGAGAAAGATCTGGCAATATGCTTCTATAATGATGACAACCAAGAAAAATCTATGGGGCAGTTCAACTCTGTAACACATGGGGTGGGTATGAGTCAAAATCCACTGGACGCCACCCAACAACAACAAGTTAAAAAATAGGTTTGGTTACTCTTACAAAGCCCCCTAATACTAGTACTTTAGACAGGATGGAGGTTTCTTTCTTTCTCACGGAATAATCTGGGGGGTCAGTGGTCCAGGACTAGTATTGTGGTTTCAGAGTGGTGGGGATCCAGGCTCTTTCTGTCTTGTTGCTTTGCCTCCCTTACTGTATTGCTGGCAATAGTATGCAAGAGACCTTGCGTAATGGACACACCTTATGCATTGTGTCAGATTTCCTGTCTTCACTTGTCTACCCAGCCCTCAAACACTTGCTTCATTCCAGTATCTCTATGGTGAATGACTCCATGTTGGCCTGCTTGGTTCCACCACCTGAGGCCACTGTCTGGAGTTTTTGGCTTCTTCTACCACATGTGAACTAGGAGGAAACACTATACACAAAGTATGGGATTTGGCATCCCCAATAGCTGCCTAAGTGATCCAAACAGAAGTGCAAGGAGTGAACCTTGACTGATGGGAAAAAGAAGCCTAGAGGAAGACAGCAGGTTTATATATTTCACTACCCCTCCATAGTGGCTAAGGCACTTGCCTGCTAACCAGAAGGCTGGCAGTTCAAACCCACCAGCCACTCCTCGGAAGGAAGGTTGGGCAATCCTACTTCCGTAGTGATACTGCCTTGGAAACCCAAGGAGGGGTCGCTATGAGTCGGGGCCGACTCAACGGCACATAACAACAACAACAACAACAACTCCTTCTTATGGACTACTCCAAGCTGTGGTATATAGAAGTCTATATAATCTGGTGGGAGGCATGTCACATGGAAGTTTCTTCATGATGTATTAGCCAACATTGTATTTGCTTTCCACCCCTCTCTGCAATCCTTCCGCTTTCCCTCATTCTCGATGCAGTGGAAATTCAACTACCAAATAAAACATTAGTACTTAGGCCTTTGCCTCACACTCTATTTTCGAGGGAACCCAGGTGATGACAGCAGGCATGAGTACAGAGAGTGGGTCCTCAGATTAGAATTTTAAAGTTGGATCACCCACCTGTCTGAAAGCAACAGGGTGATAAGTGGGTGGTAGTATCTCACGGCATGCAGTGACTTCACCCATGGTTCAGTTGTGATGAGGTAGAGTAGAAAGCAAAGTACTGGTAGATCACATAGCTATGGTGCTTAATTGGTATGGGCAAAACCCATTAAAGGAGCTGAGGTATGGGATGGCTTCTTTGGAAGGCATTGGAAGCCCTGCAAAAAAAAAAGTTTTAGGGCAGCTAATTGATAACTAAAGGCATATCGTGAAAACCTCTGTTACATAGTTCAGGGCAACTGCAAGGTAGATGCTGCTGAAAATCAGGCTCAGGATCTGATTACAAAGATGAGTAGAGATCCCTCCCCTGGGGGGTGGGGGTAGAAAGAGGTATCTAGACACCTGAAATGGAGACAGTCAGATGAATAAGGCTAAGAATTTTGAGCTCCTAAATTCCTCTGGTCCCTCCAGGCTGGCAGAAATAGCTCCTAGCCACTTGCCAGAAAAGTCTCTACTTGCCTGGGGGAACATACAATGAATGACATAAACTGAAGCAAGAACCTTCCAAGGTGACATTTATTTTTCTCAAGATATGCCCCCAACAGTCTTCATTGCCTCCCGGCTGAAAACCAAAGTCAAGTTTCAGCACAACCCCAGTAGGAAAATGCAAGCTCTGCTCCAGAATGAAATAACCCATGTGCCAAAGGAATGTCAGGATCTGGCTAAAAGATTTTAGCTGAAACTGGAGGGACCATGTACAGGAGTGCATCTTGAGTGTTAGACCAGAAGGGACAGAATGAACACAAAGCTAGATAGGGGAGAATTCATTAATATGGGGATATTTACCCATGTATCAAGATTACTAATAACTAAATGGTTCCTTAAAAGCTTGAGCCTGATAATGTCTGTGTTATGGACTGAATCAAGTCCCCTCCCCCCAAAAAATATGTATTGAAATCCTGGCCCCTATAACTGTGCATATGATTCTGTTTGAAAATGAAATTTTTCTTTATTGTGTTAATTAGACCATACCTGAGTAGGATGGCTTCTAAATCTAATCACTTTTGAGTTATATAAAGAGCAGAATGGACAGAGACACAGGGAGAAGAGGACGAAAGACTATGAAGACAAGTACATCTTCAAGGATTGCTGGCAGCTACTAGAAGCTAAACTAGACAAAGATCTCTCCCTAGAGTCATGCCCTAAATTCAGAATTCCAGTCTCCTGAACTGTGAAAAAATAAATTTTTGTTCTTTAAAGTCACTCATTTGTGATATTTGTGTTATGACAGCACTAAGAAACTAAGACAATCCCACATAAAATAAAGTGGAGGTGGCAAAACTTTCTTGATATCATATCAAGATAAAGAAAGAGTCAGAAGGCTCAAGGAGGTGGGGATATTAGAATGGATTTATGATGTATGTCCTAAGTATCCAGCACCTGGCTATATTCCCTGGCATGACCTAGAGGATATTCCCTTTACTGAGGATATAAGAAACGCACTGATGAGGGGAACCCCAGCATTTTTGGAGCAGAGTTGATAGTGGGAGATCACTCCAAGAAATTGAGCTCTATAATATCAGTGGGGATAATGAGATTCCAGAATAGCAGAGGTCAGATGGTAGCACTTAATAAAGGCTGGCTGATGTAATTACCATAATGGACAGCCAAGCAAGAATGGCAACCAAGTTGCCCTTACCTGTAGATCTCTCTGGTGTTGGCTAATGGCTCACGGAGTTATTAGAGGCAAAGTGGATGGACAGTCAACTCAGATGTTTGGATAAGCAGAAACCCCAAGGATGGGTCAGCAAAAGCCTGTCATCAGCTGCTGCAATGGAAAATTATGGTCCCTTACCTAGTTTCTGGATCTCAGTCAGGTCACAGACCCACATCCTTTGATTGAAGGAGGGACCAATATTTAGCACAGTCCTTACATGGCTTCTAGTCCTAGTCTGTGGCATCAGAACTATTAGGAATGGGAGGGCCAAAAGGAAGTATCTGAAATTGCACACCTCAAAAATAATAAATTAGAAGCCATACTGCATTCCAGAAAGAATCATAGATATTAGTGCCACTATCAAAGACTTGAAAGATGCAGGGACATTACCATCCACAACTGTTGTACCACTTAGGTTTTGGAAGCTCACAGACAGACTACCTGTACTGGATAATGTTGCTTATTTCTTTGTTGTGATACTGACTACACTCATTTCCATTGGTATCTTGTAGATATGTAAACCTGTTTAATCTGCTCAAGTAGTGTCTTTACCTGGTCTTTCCATAAATATGAGCCCACTATTGACATTTGTCAATATAGAATTCATATAATAGATTGTTGTTATGTGCCGTCGAGTCGGCCCTGACTCATAGTGACGCCTCCTTGGGTTTCTGAGGCAGTGTAATTATGGAAGTAGATTGCCCCATCTTCCTTCCAAGGAGTGGCTGGCGGGTTTGAACCGCCAGCCTTCTGGTTAGCAGTCAAGTGTCTTAGGCACTATGCCACCAGAGCTCCTTACAATAGATTATACACTGCAAATATCATTCCTGAGTGTGTTCCAGTCACTAGGCTTGGGTGCTAGGCGACTACAATAAATAGACAAATCCCTGATTCAGAAGTCTGTCTGTTAATGAAGGGATGATTATAATCCAGTAGTACTTACTCTTCTCCTCTGCAGAATTCTCTGGTCTCTCTCCAGTCCCAGACTTCTTCTTGGAACTTCTAGGATGTTTTTAAACCTTTATCACAGCATGTTTCACAGCATGCCTTCTATCATGGTTGTTGTTGTTATGTGC
>NW_006921840.1:3708120-3711480 GCF_000298275.1 Orycteropus afer afer | reverse complement strand
GGTGGCAAATTACACGAGATTTTGATCTGAAGTGGATATGTCATCTAGGTACATGAGAACAAAGGGAAGATGAAAAGAGAGACTCTACCAAGCAGAATTTTTGTTGTCTATAATATTTTCTGTAAATTCCCTAAGGATGAATTATTTCTGTAGGTCTAAATTCTTTAATTTTTTTTTAAATTTATTTTTCACTTGGAGATGAGATACAAGCACTGTTGATCAAGGGGTGATTTCTACATCCTAATTGGAGAATTGATGTCCTACAGTGAGAGACCAGAGCATCTTGCTCCTTACTAGGAAGATTTTCTGACTATAATAACCTGCCCTGATAAGCAAAATGACTGTCATGTTCTTTAAAGAATATTAGAATACAGTACCCATGATGTATTAGGCCAGCTTCACAAATTAGCACAGGCCCACAGAGCCTGCAAGAAATTAGGTCTCATCTGAAAGAAATTAGTTTGTGGTCCAATGTTTCTTAATCTTAAATGGGAAATTGGACTCACAGGGTGTTAAGTTCACTGTAATTATTTTGAAATGTGACAGAACTGGTAGCAGTTTTAAGTGTTATAAGATCTATTTTTCCAAGCCATCAAATAATTCTGGTCCTTCTGTTAGAAGATGATCTTTGGCATTGCATTTAGAAGGAAAGCAGAGTTCCCATTAGGCAGAAACCCGTGCTTTCAATGAATAAATCCAACTTCCACTGTTGCCCAAAATATGCAGAGAAAGATTGTTTCAGTTATCTAGTGCCACTCTAACAGAAGATACCACAAATGGGATGGCCTTAACATACAGGAGTTTATTCTTACAATTTGGAGGCTTTAAGTTCAAGTTCAAAGTGCCAGCCAGGCTCTAGGGGCTGTGTGAAAGCCCCTCAACCTTGGGGTCCAGCTTGGCTCCTGCTCCTGGCCCACTAAAGCTGGAGGCTTTTCTTCACTCAGCTGCTGGTTGCTGATGCTGACAAGCCCAAGGTTGACAAGTAATAAGGCACAGTCCTGGTATTATCAAACCACACAGCAGGCCATTAATTCAAGTCCACTGAAAGTCCCAAGACTGGCAGAGCATGGCAGGCTGCTGAACAACGACTTGGCTACATGTAGGGTCAAAGCATGCTATAAGCTAGAGACCATTCCCAAAGCTGCTCGTATATAGGAAGCAGACCACATCCCTAAAACAGCTTGTGGTAGATCCCACCATGGAGCTGATTGCCAGTCTCATCATGGGGAATAACTACCACCAGCTGCCCAGCCATTCAACTAGGCCCAGACAAGTTGACATACAACTTTAACTACCACAAAGATAAACTTCCTTTGTCTTGCTTCCCTTTAAGGCCTATAGTTTCTCCTTCAGAAATAAAATCTCCTAATTTAAAATTAACAAAACAAAACAAAACATTTGGAGAGTTAACACTTTAAGCCATTAACATGCATTAATGTCCAATGATTAAGGTTGAGTAAAATGCTCATAACTTTAATATAGTGTTAAATAGGATCAGGCTGTAATGCAAATGAATCAATATAATGTAATCATAAGTATTAGGCACAGACATTATTCCCGCAATTAGAGACCCCAATGTATAAACAGAGGGAGAAGAATAGATCAGTGGCATGTACTTGATTCTTAAATTGCCTGTCAACTATTTTCCTGGTGTATTCCTGTCTCCCCCATTAGAATGTAATTCTGAGTATGTGGTCCTGCCTGCCTTTCCCATTTTAAATTGCTTATCAATTTCCATTGGATTAGTTAACTTCCTTATGGTGTCATTATACCTGTTCATTTTTACCACAAGTTTGGGAGTCAAAGGCTAGGACTGGGACTCTGATGGTAGTTTTCTCTGAGCTCGGCCAAATGACTTAACCTCATAAGCTTTGATTTCTTAAACTGTGAAGTTGAGGTACCAATAGTATCCCAAGGAATAAAACTATTTTGACGATTATATGAGATAAATGAGACTTTATGTTTCCAAAGCTTAGAATATTGCTGGGCTCATATTAGTAGCCATCATGATAGTCTGGATTTGTGATGGTAAATTTAATATTCGCTAGCTCTCTGTCTAGAACTTTCTCGCTATTGTCATCTGATATAGCCGTGTCAGGGGGCAAAGGGCAAAAACCTCTCAAGAGCATCAGTCCTTTTTGGTCCTGGTTCCTTTCTCTTCCGGCCTCCAGGGGCCGCTGTGTTTCCCGGAAAGCGCTCTGGACTCCAGGTTGCTGCGAGACGGTCGCCAGGCAACCGCGTGTACACCAGGCCTGGCTAGGGTCGCGTCAATATGGCAGCGCAGGACTCCTCCTCGGTCCATCTCTCCAACGTGTTTTCCACGTCCATGTCACCGCCAGTACCGCCGCCGACCCCAATGTCGACCTCGACAGCGCTCTCGAAGTCTCCACGGGAGTCGAAGGCGAGCTCTCCGATCCTGTTACCTCGCTCCAAGTGCTCTGAAGACACGTTGCCCCTCGCGGTGTTTTATGGACCGCTGGACGCTAAAAACCCGCTCCTGGCCTCCTTCGAGAAGGAGATCCGGGAGTTGCTAGGCTTTATGAAGAGAAAGAATACTTTAGCTACTACGGAGGACCAGGTGCATGAATTCCATCGGCGTTGGTAAGCGGAGACAGGGCCCTGGGGAGAACATTGGAAAAAGTGCCCTTCTCGGAGCCAGAGGAGATGGATGACCTTTGAGGTTGCAGGCAGTGGTGCCAGCGCTGGGTCAGCGTTGAGACGCCAGACCTATTCCCAAGGCCCTGGAGCTTTGAATAAAGTTTAAGAAGTGGAGATGCGTTGCTATTACAATCCTTAATTCCTGGTGAATTTTATATCTTGGTTTCCAGCTCAGGTCAAAGTAAAAATCACAGAAGTGTTTCATACCGCAACACACGCTCTGAGTGTCTTCTAATTACTACCTGACACCAGTAACCTCTTGGCTCATTCAGGGGATGTTTCACAACTTTACATGTTGTAGGTAAATAATTTTGAATACAGAGAAAGAGGTATAACTTTGAGATAGGTGGCTGAGGTTCTTGAAGTTCTTGACGCAATGAAGTATGTCATCCTGTGAACACGTGCACTTTCATGCCTTTTTTTACATTGTTATGAGAGTCACAGTAGCGTTTTCTAGATTTCATGCCTCATTTCACACATATGCTTTTTTTTTTCTTGTCTGTCACCATAAAGTTATTACTGCAAACTGCAAGCTACTTGTTTTTAACGTCCTTTCCTGTTTGTGTTACATCTTTCTTTCCCAGTTAAAAACATTGCAAACGGAACAGTTATAAAAGTAGACAAGTAGAAAAAAACCCAGAATATTGAGTAGTTTTAACTTCTATTTTTCATTCATGCATTTAATATAAAGACATAATTTTA
>NW_006921840.1:3705730-3706799 GCF_000298275.1 Orycteropus afer afer | reverse complement strand
TAATTGTTTCCATGCATTTTTGGTTTTCTTCATTCTTCTTTGCTCTGGATGAGGAGAGACCCATCTTTGCATCTAGATGGTCGCTTGCAAGCTTTTAAGATCCCAGTCGGTACACACCAAAGGAGGATGTGGAGCAGTGTTTTTGTGTAGTATGTTATGTCAGTTGAGCTTCATGTCCCCTGCAACTCTGGTCCTGAGCTCACAGGTCCAACTACTCATGTAGCTTATATTTTTGAGTATAGACAACCACTCTACAAGGAGATAAGTGCTAGGGAGAAATATAGAGCAGGGAATGGGGTGGAGGATGTGGGATGGGTATTGCAATTTAAGGGGAAGTGAAGAGCATCGTCAGAGAATGTCAGGAGTGGCCTTTGAGAAAGATAAGAAGGAGGTATGGGGACAAGCAATGAGGATGTCACACAGGAAGAATGGCAAGTGTAAAGATCCTGGGGTGGGATTGTGACTGGGGAAGAGAAGATTTAAGCCAGGAAGATGGGAGATCAAGAGTATAGTTTTAGATATATTAAGACTGAAATGTAATTCAATGTCCAGGCAGAGCTGCTATGTAGATAGTTGGACACTGAGTCTGGAAGTCAGGGGAGATACATGTTTGGGATTGGTCAGCGTATTAGTAGTGCTTCAATTATGACACTTGATGGAATACCTAAGGCAGTGAGTTTAGATGAAGAAGAGGAGAGTCCAAGGACTAAGTACTGGGATGCCCCAATGTTGACAAGTGGGGGCAATAAGAAACCAGCAGAGACTAAGATGGAATGTTCAAGGAGGTAGTAGGAAAGCCATTAAGTGCCAATAAGTACTGGAAGCCAAGTAGAGAAAGTGTTTCAAGGAAGGAGGAAGAGCTGATCCTACAGATGGGCCATGTAAGATGATGTGGTAGTTAGGGTTATGTGTAAACTTGGCTGGGCAGCTGGATACAGTTATTCCCCATGATGAGACTGGCAATCAGCTCCATGGTGGAATCTACTGGAGCAGCTGAGTAGCTGCCTTAGGGATGTGTTCTGCTTCCAGTGTGTAAGGAGAAGATTTGAGAAAGGTCTCCGAGCTTTTT
>NW_006921840.1:3701465-3704670 GCF_000298275.1 Orycteropus afer afer | reverse complement strand
TCCTCCCAGGCACCTCTGAGTGGGTTTCAACCCCCACCTAACTTTTAGCTAGTAGTCAAGCACTTTACCATTTACACCACCCAGGGACTCACCATGAGTCAGAGTTCATTTGATGGCAACTAACAGCAGCAATAAGCAGAGGGAACAAGCATGTGGCAAGATCCTTGGCAGGAAAGAGCCAGGTACTTTGAAGGAAGCAACAGAAGCCCATTTATTTAGTAGAAGACTAGTGAATGCTGGCCGCGTTATGAGATGAAATTAGAGGAGTAGGTTGGGCTTTAGAAGGTTTTAGAAGCCATTTTAAAGAGTTTGTATTTATCCAAATGTAGTGGGAAACCATTGGGTAATATTTGGCAAGGGATTGACCTTATGTGATTTTATTTTAAAATCTTTTATTTTTCGGTCGGGGGGAGATGAGTAGGTGGAACAAAAGGGGTTTTTAGGGCAGAGGAACTTTTCTGTGTGATAGTGTAATAGTGGATACATGACATTATGCATTCATAAGAACTATACAACACAAAGAGTGAATCCTAATGTAAACTATGGACCTTAGTTAATCAATAATGGTTCAACAAATGTATGAAACTAATGCAAGATGTGAATCACAGGAGAAACTTTGTGCAGGGAAGAGAGAGGATATATAGGAATTCTCTGTACCTTCTACACAATTTCTGTAAGCCAAAAACTGCTCCAAAAAATAAAGTTTATTAATTTAAAAAATGTATTATTTTGGTGTTCTTGTCCAAGTGGAGCAAGCATGGTAGTGGGAAGACCAGTTAGGATCAAGAGCTAGGAGTTACTTATGTAATATATTGGACAGATGTTTATCTTTAAAATAAAATTTAGTTTCTTCTTGCAAATATAGGAACTTGCCATAAACATAAAAATTCATAATATCTAAAATACAGATATAGAACATGATGGCAATATTCAGGTATATTTTTTTAAAGTATGTTTTTGTTAAAAGCTCATATGCTTTAGAAGGTCTCCTGACACAGTTATGATTTTCTGTTTTAGAACATTCTAAATGTCCAGCAGCACCTATAATCAATCAGTCAACAATCAAAAGTACATTGACATTTCCTTCTTAGGTGATGTTTATTATATAGTAAATATTTTATTTTTCTCATTTGCTCATTATGTAAGTCATTCCCAAGAGTAGTCTCTTAACCTGAACTTAAGGTTCACTTAAAAAAACCCAAAAAAACCAACCATTCTCTTTCCCATTATATAACTTTGATTGACTTAATGAAGCTGGTATTTTTCTTTCATGAGTAACAAACGTAGTCATCATTATCTCCTAGGTAAGGTTTGGAAGAATTAACTATTTCATCTACATAGCTTAGGAATTCTAGCATGGTGAATTTCATGGCTTTATTATATTTATCCTTATACTGTGACATTTCATAAAGTGGCAGATAAAAGTGAAAAGGTAAAAAAGTAAAAACTCCCTTTTTGAAATTCTATGGCCTGCAGTTACTACCCTATTTATTTCCATTGTTATTTGCTAGCTGGTAGATGTATATACTTTCCTACCCAAATAAAGTATTAATCAGTCTATGAAGGCAAGAATGCCCTGTTCCCTTCTGCTTCACTCAATATTGCTTAATTATTTGAATAAACCAACATAATTCTTTTGAGGTTGTTTCATTAATATCCCAACATGTGCATTGTAAGTACTGGAGCCATCTTTAGTCCTTATGTTTAGATCTCTGTCCTTACCTAGAAATTTATGAGATAGGATTGGGCAACTCTAAAGGGAAATTTAGATTTTTTTTTTCCTATTAAAAAAATATACCAATCTCACTGCCACTGAGTTGGTTTCAACTCATAGTGACTCCTGTTTGGGTTTCTGAGTTGGTATCTCTGTGGAAGTAAATTGCCCAATCTTCCTTCCGAGGAGTGGCTGGGGGGTTTGAACCACCAGCCTTCTGGTTAGCAGTCAAATGCTTAGGTGTTTATTATTTCCAGGGAAGAAGGAAGGAGTAAATATTCATTGAATGAATGAATGAAATAAGCAATGATCTGGTACCCTTTGAAACTCTGATTAGAAACTATTTTGCAAATATTGTATATTCTTTTTGATTTTGCTTTGTGGAGGGAAGCATAATCTAAATGGATTGCCAAGTTATTTGAGCCCTTGAACTTTACCCAGAAAATGGTAAAATAAGACAAAGGAATGCTTTTTCTTTTCTCCTTCCTGTTTATTTATTCATTCACTCACTCAACAAATATTTATAGAGTACCCATAAGTATTCTGTAAGAGTAGTAGGTACACGCCACTCTTGGGGCTGGTAACATAGCAATGAATTATACAGTTGCAGTCTTTGCCTTCAGGGAGCTTTAGTTATAGAGGACTGAAAGGCACGGTGATGAGTGGTTAAGAGCATGGACTCACTGAGACTCAGGTTCAGTTGTAAGACTGGGATATGGATATTACTTATCTTGGGGTGATTATGAAAATTAAATAAAAAATGCACACAAAGTGTTTTAATCAGTGCTTGGCACATTGGAAGCAATAATTTTAACTATCATTTATTATTAATAATTAGACATTAACAATAAAGCACATTAGAACTAGCACAAGATAAGTTTAAGGATTGCTTGCTAATTAATCGAGGTTTCCTACTGACTTTAAAGATGTCAATTTATTTTATGATTCTTACAGTGCCACCTCTTTGTTTAATATCTGGACCAAATACGCCCCCCGGCTGCCGGCTGCCTATTACAATGAAAAGCTTCTGAAGGTTGGAGATAGCCTTTGCCAAATGAAAGTAAGTACTGCCAGAGGAAAAAAGCCCAAATGAAACTCATTTGGCAAGTTATTTTATTACTGTTTGGTTCATCACCATTTGTCTTAGTTATCTAGTGTGCCTATAGCAGAACTACCACGAGTAGATGGCTTTAACAAACAGATACTTGTTTTCTCACAGGAGGTTGTTGTTATGTGCTGTCGAGTCAGACCCGACTCATTGTGACCCGTCCTTGGGTTTCCAAGGTGGTATCACTACGGAAGTAGACTGCCCCATCTTCCTTCCGAGGAGTGGCTGGTGGGTATGAACCGCCAGCCTTCTGGTTAGCAGTCAAGTGTCTTAGGCACTATGCTACCAGAGTCTGAAATCAGGGTGCTAGCTCTAGGGGAAAGCTTTCTCTCCCTGTTGATTCTGGAGGAAGGTACTTGTCTCTTCTGAGCTTCTGGTCCTGA
>NW_006921840.1:3699869-3700585 GCF_000298275.1 Orycteropus afer afer | reverse complement strand
ACCTGGGATTCTTGAATAAAGAATTATTTTCTTTGAAGAGGTTTTAGGCCAGATGTGGGCAGTAGTCAATATTTTTTGCAATCTTTAATCTCTCTGCTTAAGTTTCCTCCTCCATTTCTGTTGTCTGGGCCTTCATCCTTCTCGTCTGGGAAGGAAATTTACCAAATAAAGGCTAAGAAGCAGAGGAACTTTCATAATGAAGAACTAAAATCTATTTTTCTGCTGCCAGAATTAGAGAATCACCTTAGCCTCATGTGATTGAATTATGATTCTCAGAAACTTGAATATACAGAGTCTGGAAAACTACAGGAAAAAAATGAGGTAAAATCTAATTTGTAAGCTGTATTCGTGTGAGCAGAATAACAGCTTTGACAGGACTCCTGTTTCCATCTTTATGCTTCTCCTTAATAAGAAAGTGATGATATACAGCATGGGTTGGGGTTGAGGAGTAACCATGTGGGTGGAAGAGATATTGGTGAAGGAGGGGAGAAAGGAAGGAGCATGTTAAAGTTGATAAAGCAAGCTGATGATGGTAGTGGCTATGGATTCAGAATGATTCAGATGGAAAGGCCCAGATACTAGGATATTTAAACATTTACTTAAAGAGGCACAAAGAAAAGTTGTGTCTACTTTTCACTAATGGGAAAGGGGGCTATTAAAGTATTTATAATACTAAAAATAAACTATTACTTTGATGTTTAGACTCATTTTTTTAA
>NW_006921840.1:3650526-3677647 GCF_000298275.1 Orycteropus afer afer | reverse complement strand
AAAATTTCAGGCCTAAATGGCTTCACTAGTGAATATGTGAAAAATTTTAGCAAGAATGCAAATATATATAAGCTCTTTCAGAAAATAGGCAAGAAGGAAATATTAACTGATTTAATATAGGCAGCATTATCCTGAACTCCAACCCAGATAAAGATAATACAATACAGTCAATCTATAGACTTCATGAAATCCCTCATAAGCAAAAATCTTTAATAAAATAATAGCTACAGACATACACACACACACATATGCACAAGATTTATCCCAGTTTTGCAGTTCAGCATTCAAAAGTCAATATAATTCACAACTTTTAACAGAACAATGCCAAAATATGGAGTACCTTGTGATTTAAATCACATCCATTCCATAATAGGATGATTGTATTTAAAAAATTTCCTTACATTTCAGTTTGCCATCTGGTAGCGAAGGTTGTGTGTCAACTTGGCTGGGCCATGATTTTGAGTGGCTTGGCAGCTGGATGTAGTTATTCCTTGTGATGAGATTGGATGTGGTGTAATCAACTCCTTGATGGAATCTGCAGTTGGAGGGGAGTTGCCTTCAGGGTGTGACCTGCTTCAAATATATGTGGAGAAGCTTTGGGCAAGGTCTCTAGCTTTTTGGCCAGTTTCGGATGTTGCATTTGGCTGAGTCTTCATCTCTAGTTCATGGACTTGAGCTAGCAGCCTGCTGTGTTGCCTGCTGATCCTGGAATTATTCCTGGACTTGAATCAGTGGCCTGCTGTGTTGCCTGCTGATCTTGGGATTGTGCCATTTTACCTGTTGGTCTTGAGTTCATCAGCCTTAGCAGCCAGCAGCTGCATTAGTTAGGAGAGGACTCAAGCTCCTGTGGGCCTGGAACAAGAAGCAGAGCAGAAGCCCAAGGTCAAGGGGCCTTCACTCAGCCCCTAGAGCTGGCACCCTGAATTCAGAATTCCAGCCTCCTAAATTGTAAGAGAATAAACTACTGTCTGTTAAAGCCATCCACTTGAGGTGTGGCTGTTATAGCAGCACTACAGAACTAAGACAACCTCATAAAAGCAGTGTCTCGGTTTCCTAGGGCTTCTGTTATAGAAATACCACAAGTAGGGTAGCTTTAAAGAACAGAAATTTATTTTCTCACAGTTCAGGGGTTAGAAGTACAAATTTACAGCATGGCTTTGGGAGGAGGTCCTCTGCCTCTTTTAGCTCCTTGGAAGGAAGATGGGGCAATCTACTTCCATAGTGATACTGCCTCAGAAACCCAAGGAAGGGTCACTATGAGTTGGGTCCGACTCGACGGCACATAACAACAACAACAAAAAGTAGCTAGCAATCCTTGGAGTTCCTGGGCTTGCGGATTCATCTGCTTTCACCCTCATCAGGTGTCTTCCTGTTTCTCTGTGTCTAGTCTGCTGTTTGTGTAACTCAGACGTGATTAGGTTTTGGATCTGCCCTACATGGGTATGACCTCAACAGACTGATTACATCACTGTAGATTGCATTATGGAAGATGATTACATTATATTAGATCACATTACACCCACAGATAAAGGGGTTAGGATTCCAACATTTTGGTGGGGAGAAAGTTGAGACTGTAGCAAGTAGGGACATATAAAGCATGTCTTTGGGTTTTACACTGAAGGAAGGATCAGAGGCTCTGGGGATAACTGGCTTGAGGTGTCTAAAAAGCAGGAGCCACAATGAGTAGAAGTGGGAAGGTCACTGCAGGTGAGATTGGTTCCAAGCATCATCCACATATGGGTCCTTTCCTCAGGCAGCTTGGCTGGTGACTCTGGCTTTCTACCTGTGAGCTTTCTCTTACCTCAGGGCTGTTAACTTGTTTTTGAGTGAGGAGTTCTGAGAATGTACCTTTTTATGTTTGTGTTTTTTTAATCTCATGATAAATAATGAATCTTAGCTATCAAAATGTAGCGTTTGATTTTGTCTTTTTTAAAGTTACAATGAATTGCTCACTGAATTGTATATCCTTAAAAGAAAAATAATGACAGTGTCTGATGTACATAAGACCAGGATAAAATGATGTGAAAGAAAACTACTGGATGTTTCCTTGTCCACTTTAAACATTGGCCTTCTTGCCACCCACAATTTTTTTTTGACCTTTGATTTAAATTTGATTTTACATTGGTTGCCAGAGATGAGTCCAACTTTTGATGAGATTTTTCAGTCTGATGATTATTAACTTTTTATGCCTGGTCACCCTTAGGAGGATCCGTGATTCCCTGAGTTGCCACTGCCATCTCTCCACCCACATTGCTCATACATCTTGGCAAGAATGGAGCAAGAGCAGAGATTTTGTGCTTAAGAGGGACATAGGGCCAGAGGGCTGGAGGGTTGGGCCCTGTGAGCTGGGCTGTGCTTACATGTAGACATGATGCAGCATGACTCCCTGTCTTTAGTCTTTTCTTTCTTTGATGTTGAGACTATACACACCAAAACATTCCCCAATTCAACAGTGTCTACCTGTCCAGTTCAGTGACCTTGATTATATTCTTCAAGTTGCGTAACTAGTCTCACTCTCCTTTTCTGAGTTGTTCTTTCCCATGAACATAAACCCACTGTCCCCTAAGGTTCCTACCTAATCTTTGAGTTGCTGTTGTCACTTTGATCCCCTATAGATAGTTCTTAAAAATCTTATTTATATACCCAAAACATTCTTAAAAATCTTATTTATATACCCAAAACATCCCAATATTAAAAAAAAATTACGTATCTCCTACATCCTGTACTTGATGTATGCTTTTTATATATACATGTGCTATTGTGCTCTAGATTTTATTCTTTTTTCTTAAACAACTGTCTACTCATTAATGTAGTTTGAGAATCTAGTCAGGTTCCTGTACGTAGATCTAGTTCTTTAACTCAGACTGCTGAATTGTATTGCAGTTATCCATACACCCCCAGGGATGAGCACCTGGTTTGCTTCTCTGTAACTGCATAACACATTCTGCACTGAATATCCTTGCACATGTCCTTTTATGGACCCATGTGAGAGTTTTCTGGGATCTATGCCCAGGAGTGGAATAGCTGAGTTGTGGGAAACACACACACTTAATTTCACTAACCACTATCCCAGTGTTCATCTATTCATGTGAAATTTATTGAGTGCCTACAATGTGTCAGGTTTTATTCTAGGTGCTGGAGACACAGGAGAGGGTAACAGAGAAATCACTCTCTTCTCATGTATAGAGAGATGATTAAAATCTAAAATTAAAACTTCAAGCTACAACTAAATGTGTCAGATGGTGATGAGAGAACTGTGGAGAAAAATAAAGCCAAGGAAGAGATAGGCAGAGCAGGAATTGGGCTAAGGGTGGGCTGTGGTTTTAAATAGGATGATCATCGAAGGCCTTACTGAGAAGATACTTGAGCAAAGACCTGAAGAAAGTGAGGTAATGAGAGGATATCTGGGGGAAGGGTCTTCCAACTGGGGCAGAGAAAATACAAAGACCCTGTAATTTTGGAAGTTTGCAATTTCAAGTGTCAAAAATAGATGTTGAATTGGCCCACGATTTATCAGTATATTTGACCATTGCAATTAGACGTTAACACTCTTTTTACTTTGAATTGACTATTATACATGCACACACTTGGTTCTTAAGATATTCAACATCTTGGTTCTTTTAGACAATCCAACTGGGTGTATGGATATCAGATAGCATCTTATTTCTCAGCTAAACTGAACCCAAATAACTTAAACCCTCAGATAGATTGTTTTGGTGGTGGCCATCTTTGATGAATAGGAGTCCATGGCCAGGCTGTAGCTCATATTAGGGATTGGAGTCAAAGCAAAACAAAGTTCCAAAGATAGCCTGAGATCATAAAAATTCTGTCAATGTCCCATTCTATACCATTTACTTTCTTTGGCAAGTTTCTGCAGTGGGTATTCATAAGTCATGTCCAGATCCTGAACCATCAAAGAAGGATGCAATTATATTTAGGACTTAGTACACCTGGAATGGTTGAAGGCACATTTTTGAAACACGGAGGCCCCTAGTCATTATTGAGATCAGTCCCCTGAGGCCTGAAATTCCCCAGTTCCCTGTTACTGACATGTTGATACAGACTGGCTTCACCTGAGTCACGTGTTTTGTGGACAGGCATGTGTTTCCTGTGCATAGGCTTGGTGATTATTATTATTTCACAAAGAAACACAGTTAGACAATTTTATTTTATTTTTGAGATTAGGAGAAGAAGTTAACAAAGCCAAGTTGAAATAAACACATGGGGCTGTGACCAGCCGAGAGCTTTCTTCCCCAGTGGATCTTTAGCAAATGAATAATGACCCTTCATGGAGACAGCACTAAGAGTGCTGAGTCCATGCCTGTTAAGGGGTTTGCTGCATCTCTGTGAAATGTATGGTGCTACCCATGTTTCAGGTTTTATTCAATATTTCTTGTCTCTGTATCATATAATTAATGTTTATTATGCTTGCAGGTGCATTTTAATCAAGTGAAGCAGCTGCTGTTTTCTTAGACGTTTTTGCAATTTAAACATGAACATAGCATACATATTTATGAATTTTCATGATGATGGATTTTAGATCAGATATTTTATAAGAAATATTTAGCAGACTTGTCATTACAATTACATCCCCTTTTAAAGCACTATCTTTTGAGTATGTTTAGAGTGTACTGATGTCCTCTGCATATGGAAAGATGTATGATGATGCTATCCCATCCCTCCCCACAACCCTGACACCAACCTTGTATCCTCACTTCATTAATGTCCTGATGCAAAATCATGTTTGTGTGATCTTAAATTGGTGTCGGAAATCCTGTATATTATTAGAGTGCTTATAAGATGTACCTTAACAACAGGATAAATGTTATATGAGACTGAAAATGAATATAATGTCACCTATTCTGTGTTATGATTTATAAATTATTGAGTTTTTTTGTGCCATGCTGATTAAATATGTATTGCAATCTTATTTGGAGATAAATCTCTGGTTTTTTAGGCATAAAGAAACCATGGGAAACAATAACATTTTATATGAAATTATAAAACCATAGACTATATAAATTGAGCCACTAAAAATATTTTTTTGTTCAGTGTATTTCAAATCCATAAAAGCTGTTAAAAATGAGACTAAAAGTTCCTTGTGCCAATTGATATACTTAAAATAAGGTCATATTAGTTCCTTCAATGGTTTTGTCAACAAGTTACAAAAAAATATATATTACAAATCTCTATCATTGTCAGACTTCCTCCTGAGAGCACTTGTTTTAGGAACTGTAGGCCTAAACCATAGAGACTGGAATATAAACTTTCCACCATCTGGCTGTAAAACATGTATGTTAATGATCTTTTTCTCCATCTAGGTACCATTTACATTTACACTATTTGCAGAAAACTGATGATCATAGGTCAGTCTTCAAAGGTATGAAATGTACTAACAAAACATTTTTTCCCTGTATTTCCTATTTCTCGTAAGGATTTAAGTTACATAGCACATTGACTGTTAATGAAAAGAGCACTTAGTGAATTCTATAACACTTTTACTCTTCTTACCTTTACTTTGTTAATAATTGTTTGCAAAAATGCAGGCAGTAAAATATTAATGAAAAGGAAAGCAATTCCTGAAATTGATAGGTAATCTCTAGTGTCATCCTGTCTCTCAGGTAGCCATACCTGTCAGACTTGATACTGAACATCCGTCTGGTTACTGACCTTTAGGTGGGGTGACCATCCATCCCAGCTTGCCCACGACAGTCCTGGCTTATGCCTGTTGTCTTGACATAATTATTAATAGCACCCCCTTTCACTCTTAAAAGTGTCTGGATTTGAATGCAAAATTATATGGCTACCTTTTTTATATCATGCCAAGGAACTTGGATTTCTCTCTGCTTGAAGTGCTTGGAGTTTACTCATGGCCCACATGTTCACTGGTGAATGAAAACCTGGATCCAGTCATGACCAGAGTGCAAGAGGCTTTTTTTTTTTTTTTTTTTTAAATAGATTCTCACTTACCCATACTCAGTGCTTAGTTTTAGCTTGAGGAAATCCTTGACACTTCTGCTGACTCCCCTATGATATTGGTCATCCCTTTGTTTGCAGGAGACATACTTATTCCCTGTATTCAATGTCCAGTCATTGGAATGTAGGCCAAGAAGGGTGAATATACTCCCATTGAGACCACGCTCGAATTGTTGCCGGCATCTGAAACATGATGCTTTGTTTTTCTTTATTGTGTGCAAACCTTACCCTGAATATTCTAAACCCAGGACACACAACTCTTGACCTTTAATCTCTCAAACCATAGCCAATTACTTTAAACGTGACAACACTTAAAAATGGAAAAAAGCTATTTGCAGGCTCAATGGTTAACATCAATTATATGTTCTTTTTCTTTTGTCCCTCAAAAGAAAAGACTCTGTTACTGACAGTGACTTGAACAAGCTTCATGCCAGCTTTTTAAGAGTGAATTAAAATGAGGGAGAGACTGTCCCATGCATGATGTAAATTTGGCCTACAGACTATTCCAAGGATTCTACATCCAGTTCCAGATGATTTCCTAAAAAGAATTTGCATACTCCTGTTACACTAACAACAAATCCTGCTTCACAGAACCAGCATAGTTTGGGCTGCTGCAGCATTTGCCTGCCAGATCTTGGAAGGGCAGAGATATCTGTGCCAACATCTAATTGTTAGTGTTTGTACTTGTTAACGCTGGGAGAATTTTAATTTAATGTGCTCGTCATCTTACAATAATGTCTTATTTATATTCTATATAAGACATCTCCCCCACCCCCATAAAACTTTAATTTCTCTCTGACAGAATAAGGGACGAAGGAGGATACTTCTCTCATCCTAGCCTTGTGGGATGGGGTCGGGGGAGTGAAGGATGTGAGAAGTTTGGGGTGGTGAGTGGTTCCAAAGTTGGCACTTGCAGATCAGGACGAAATTCTCTCAGTTTGTTCAGTATAATAAGTCTCAGGAAAATTAATTTTCACCCAGAAATTCCCAAACTCCTAGTTGGTAAGTTGATTTCCGAGCCAAGGCTATAGATCTAAATTGGACTCCATGTCCGTTTAATGGAAAGAAGCCCTTGGAGGGGCAGGGGCATATTTTTTCAACTTTTTATTGTCATTTGGGTGAAATCTTACAAAGCGGATTCATTTCACATTCAGCAGTTCATATGTACATCTTGTGTCGTGATCCTGCTTATACTCCTGGCAGTGTAACATCTCGTGTCCCACTTCCTTCCTGTGCTTACCTTCTTGCCTATGCGTCTTGTCTCCCTGCTTTTCTCCCTGTGCAAATATTGCCCTTCTGATCTTCCATGGTTGACTGTTCTAAGGAGTGCATCTCCCTGGTGCAGGTGTTCAGCTCATATGCAACACAACAACACTGATCCAACTCAGCGACCCCTCCTTGGGTTTCCCAGGCGATACCACTAAGGAAGTAGATTGTTCAACCTTCCTTCTGAGAAGTGGGTGTTGGGTTTGAACCGTCAGCCTTCTGATTGGCAAATGCCTTAGTCACTACGCCACCAGAGTTCCCATTCAGCTCATAGACCTGTCTATTGTTTGTCTGAGTGTTAAGCCACAGGAGTGAGATTAATTCCAGTCCCGAAGGTTATTAGAGGCCATAGTCTCAGAGGTCTCACCAGTCTCTATCAGACAGTAAGCTTGGTCTTTTTTTTTTTTTATGATTTTGAGTTTTATTCCACGTTTTTCTCCCACTCCATACAGGATCTTCAATTTTGATGCCTTTTTGAGTGGGTGATATTGGTAGCTGGTCACCATCTAGTTCATCTAGTCTCTGAGTCATGTAGGTTGAGTCATGGTCTGTTAGTCCTTTGGACTAACTGTTGCCATGCATCTTTGATTTTCTTCATGGTGTTTTGCTCTGTATGAGAGCAGAACAATAGTTGCTACTTAGATGACTGCTTGCAAGCTTTTAAGAGCCCAGTTGCTATTCACCAAAGTAAGATGTAGAATAATATTTTTGTACACCATGTTGTGACAATTGAGCTTGATGTTCTCCATGATCTTGGTCCCCAGTCCGTGGGCCCAGTGACCTACTCCCTCAAGGTGTGTGTTACAGACACATCTTGAGACCTTTTGAATCTGAAGAACTCTTATTCTGTAGCTCCTTGAGAGCTTGAGTCTGTTCTAGCTAAGCCAGAAGTAGGTTAAACGTACGATCCTCATTGATTTCCTTGTGTCATGTCAGAGCAGTTTAACTCCCATACATATAGGATCTAGGTATTATAGTTACCATTTGTTATTATTACTGAGTGCCTAACTGTGTGCTACACACTGTGCTAAGAGCTTTGCATATGTAATAATACTAACTGGAGTCTTAGGAATCTGGTACAACCACTGTCACCACTGCCATCATTAATTAATATTTATTCAATACTCATCGTCTATCAGGTGTACTTCTCAGCTTGATCATGTATTATCTCATTTAATCCTCATACTACTACCTTCAGGAAGGTACTGTTATACCCTCATCTTACAGATAAGGAAGCTGATACTCAGAAAGGTTAGTCTTCTCTCGGTTGCATATCTAGGAGGTGCAGCTGAGGCCTGAGCTGATACCACATGGCACCGCCTATCAACACCATCTGTCTATTGAGTAAATTGAATCCTGTAATCAACCATCTGATTTTTGTTCACGTATTCAAATGAAGGAGTGTGTAGGAGGGGTTGGTATTTTTTGGTATGACCCTGGATTCCTAAAGAGATCCTGATGGCCAAGACTGTATGGGATTCTTCCCTGGTGGAAAACAATATAGCCCAGGCAGTTCATCAGCCTCAGCTGAGGGAGGGAGATCATATTTCTGAAACCTCTTTCTCTAAAGACTTATGACAGACAGCTTTGCTTTTGTTTGTGGTGTAATCTATAGTTATTTTGGTGGCATTTAGAATATAGTGCTTGTCATGTTGTGAGGTGCCGTCGAATTAGTTCCAACTCATAGTAACCCTGTGTACAACAGAAGGAGATACAGCCTGGTCCTGGGCCATCCTCAGTCATTGCTGTGTTTGAGCCCATCATTGCAGCTACTGTATGCATCTTGTTGAGGGTTTTCCTCTTCTTTTGCTGATGCTCTACTTTAGCAAGCATATATACCCACTGCTGTTGAGTTGATTCTGACTCATAGTGACCCCCATTGGGTTTCAGAGGCTGTACATCTTAAAGGAAGTAGATTGCCCCCATCTTCCTTCTGTGGAGTGGTTGGTGGGTTTGAACTGCCAGCCTTCTGGTTAGCAGTCACTGTGTTAGAAACACTGTGCCACCAGGGCTCCTTTAGCAAGCATAGTACTTAATAAACATTAATAAAGACAGTGGAATCTATTTATTCTAAGAAACCATTTCTGTTTCATTTTACTGTGAATCAATTTGGTAAAATATGTAGCTTGGACACTTATTGTCAAATTATTCCACACACACACACACACACACACAAAAGCTCACTGCCGTTGAGTCAGATCTGATTCATAGTGACCCCTCCTTGGGTTTCCAAGGTGCTATCCTAAGCCAAACCCTAACCTTAACTGTAACCCTAACCAGCCACTCCTTGCAAGGAAGATTGGGCAGTCTACTTCCATAGTGATACCGCCTCGATGGCAGTGAGGTTTTTTTTTTTTTTTTAAATCACTGTGGAAGTAGATTGCCTAGTCTTCCCCGAGGAGTGGCTGGTGGGTTTGAACAGCCAGCCTTCTAGTTAGCAGTCAGATGCTTTAGGCACTACACTACCAAATTATTCTTCATACCACTACATAAACTTTAAAACTGGAAATACTTCTTAGTGACATTTTCTTCAATGATATGTTAGGTACTGCTGAGTGAGTTCAAACTCATAGTGACCCCATGTAGAACAGAATGAAATAGTGCCTGGTTCTTGGTTACCCTCACAGCCGTTGATATGTTTAAGTTCATTGTTGCAGTCAATCAGTCTTGATGAGGGTCTTCCTTTCACTTTGTCCCTCTAGTTTACCAAGCATGATGTCCCTCTGGAGGGACCGATCCTTCCTGAAAGCATGTCCAAAATATGTGAGATGAAGTCTTGCCATCCTTCCTTCTAAGGTATTCTGGATGTACTTCTTCTGAGACATATTTGTTCTCCTGGCAGTGCATGGTATATCCAGTGTTCTTCGCCGGCACCATCATTCAAATGCATCAATTCCGTCTCCTAAGGCAAGCTTTACGCTGGTACAGATGGTGTTGCAGTGCCATCTTGTGACTGATCTGATTAATTTGGTGTCTGTGTCCTAATTGACACCTTAACCATGCTCTGGCTGGACCCATATTTTGATATGGATATAATTTAGTCTCGGAAGGAAGGTTGGGCAATCTATTTCCATAGTGATACTGCCTTGGAAACCCAAGGAGGGGTTGCTATGAGTCGGGACACATAACAACAACAACAACATAATTTAGTTTGTCAAAGATATTTCCTATGCAAAGAATACTACCTCTGTAATCCCATAAATTTTATTTTTATTATTAATAGGAATAATTCTAGCTTTCAAGGACAAAGGAAATGCTATAAATTAATAGTTTATTTTTGTAAATAACTTTTCATTTTTAAACCTGAATGATGATTTTCAGAACTTTAAATGTTTTTTGGAAAGCTTCTTCCCTTTGTCAAGGCTGCACTGTGTAGTGGAATGACCTGAATTCCAGCTCCAATACTATCACTTGCTAGCAGCTTTCCTCCTGGAGTCACATTAGGTTTCTTTTAAGGTTCCTTCTGGCCCTAAAATCTGTGATTTAGGGTCTTTGGTTCCAAATATAAAGCCAAAACCAAAAATGGCACGGACAACTGTTCCCTGAAGCTATTTGTATTTTTAAATGTGATGTTTCGAATACCAGGAATACTGAGGGTTTCTGGAAAGAACATGTGAATTTAAAGAAATGTTAAGTATAACTTAATACCATACCCCCAAAACAGAACAATCCAAATGCAAAAATCCAAAATATGGGCTGTTAGGGAGCAGCAAGCAGATATGAAAAGAACTGAAGTTTTTTTTTTAACTTTTAATTGTATATTAGTTAAAAGTGTGGCAAGGTTACCAAGCAACAATTACAGCAACAGCAAAAAACAACAATAAAGTACTCTCAGGTCAACCTACGATAGCGTCCAGACCAGAGACTGAGAGTTCCACTGTACTGATCTAGTCACACGTTCTAGAGGGGTATTGGCCACTCGGAGCAAAGCCATAGAAGATCAACCACAGTGGAGAGCGGAAGTGCATTTCTGTGTAGAAGTACTTGGGAATTTTTACCCTGGAGAGAGAGAGAGCTGGGATGGGGGCTGGCTGTGTAGATGTGCTCAGATTCTTAGAAAGCAGTAATTTGGAAGTAAGCTTTAGATTGTTTTTGTGCTGTTTCAGAAGGCATAACTAGGGTTGACACACTGGAGATATATCAAAGTAGATTTCATTTCAGGTGAAGGAAATCCTTTTCATGGCTAAAATTGTCTTCTGGTGTTTCTCGGTTATAGGGTTTGTGGGAAGAATATGTGAAAAAAGAATTATCAGGGGATTTATAGGGAAAAGTCACTCAGTGAGGATAGTAAAAGAAGCTGTACTACATGTACATTTCTATCTCTATTTTTCTATGTATCTATGTATCTATCTATCTATATCTCTCTCTATATACGTATATGGAGCTCTGGTAGCATAGTGCCTAAGGCACTTGACTGCTAACCAGAAGGCTGGTGGTTCAAACCCACCAGCCACTCCTTGGAAGGAAGGTTGGGCAATTCTACTTCTGTAGTGATACTGCCTCGGAAACCCAAGGAGGGGTTGCTATGAGTCAGGGCTGACATGACTGCATATAACAACAACAACAATAACATATATGTGTATATATATGGAGCTCTGGTAGTGTAGTGCCTAAGGCATTTGACTGCTAACCAGAAGGCTGGTGGGTCAAAGGTTGGCATGGAAGGAAGACTGGGCAATCTATTTCCGTAAAGATTTACCACCTTGGAAACCCAAAAGGGGTTGCTATGAGTCAAAATCAACTAGATGGCCATGAGTTTGGTTTATGTGTGTGTGTGTGTGTGTGTGTGTGTGTATGTGTATATTTATATACATTCTTACAGATAGGCCAGTAACAGTGATGATAAGTTTTCCACCATTATGTTTCAAATTGTACCTTACAAATAATGATACTCTTAATAACATCATCTATGGACTGCTTGGGTTCTGGTTGTCTAGTGGTTAATCCCTTGGCTGCTAACTGAAAAGTTGACAATTTGAACCCACCAGTCTCTCCACAGGAGAAAGATGTGGCAGTCTGCTTCTATAAAGATTTACAGCCTTGCAAGTCCTATGGGGCAGTATTACTCTGTCCTATGAGTAGGAAACAACTCTATAGCAACAGGTTTTTTTTTTTTTTAATTTTTTTTATTTTTATGGAGTGTATAATGTTTGCTAGATGGCATCCTAGCACATCACGTATGTTGTCTCTTCCCCATTGCTGGGATATAATACTCATTTTATGGAAGACAAAATTGAGGTAGAGAGGTTAAACCACACAACTACTAGGTGATAAAATTGGGACCAAAACCAAGGTTTATTTGACTCTACTCTCGGACAGTTTTTTTTTTAGCATCACTGGTCCCAGGTTGTAAGTCTTCTCCATAAAATAATGATTCTACACCAAAAAATAATGATTGTGTTATTTGTAGTTACATCCTAGACCACTGTTGACTCTGAATAAATATTAATAATAATGAGCTGAGTTCGTAGGGTGACTTTTGAATTAAGCAGAAAAAAGCATCCTAAAAAAACCTAATTTGAGATTTTGAGTCCTCTAAATTATTAACTTTCACTTTATAACTGATTGTTTTTTCTTGATTCATTGTTTCTCTGTATTTTTTGTTTAAGTAGTTAGTACTTTGTGCTCACCAATTATAATCTGATTATATTAAGTTAAAATTATTATTAGCTTAAAATGAAAATAAATTCAAAAGTTCCTTTTTCTTCTCAGGCTTTAGAATACCTCCTGTGGGCCAGCATGTGTATGGAGTCCTCAGTCCCACTCCTGTCTGTCAGATACTTGACGTGGAGAGCCACTCTCTACACTGCTGTTTGCCAGTGCTACTATGACTGCCAAGTTGGCATTCACGGGGAGGTATGTCACTCTTGAATTGTGAGGGTTCCACTATTTTAAAACACACCTTAGTGAGCATATTATCATTTAGATGCCCAACAAGGAAACAAAACAAATGAAACGAAGGCAAAAGTTGAATGCTTTATTTGCAGAAATTGTCTTGGCTTCTCTACTCTGTTGATCTCTTGCTCTGTGCTCTACTTTCTTCTTTCTTCTCTGTTCTACCTTCCTTGCTTCTTTTGTTTGCTATATGTGTTTTATCTGTACTTCCTCATTTTGTTCTTGTGTGCAGGCCCCCTTTCCTCCCTGTTTAGCTTTGTACTCCATACCACCTACTATGCATTTATGTTGCTTCTCTCTGCTGTTGGCCACCACTTGATATATTCTGTTTCTTGTTTTTCCTCTTTTCCTGTATATGTTTTAGACTGAATACTTGAAATGTAATTTATTAGTTGGGATTTCTATTGGTCTAGATACTACCTCTGTATAAATTTGAAAGGGTCTTGCCTCTGCAGTGATGCAGCCTATTGGTACATGACTCAGTCAGTGGCTGGGGCCTTGGGGAGAATTAGAAACAAGAACCTGTACCTTTGGGCCAGGAGAATCCCTGGTGGTGCAGTAGTTAAAGCACTCTGTTGTTAACAGAAATGTCAATGATTCAACTCACCAGCTGCTCCACGGGAGAAAGCGACAGTATGCTTCTGTAAAGATTTACACCCTTGGAAACCCTATGGGAGAATTCTTCTCCATCCTTGGGGTTGCTATGAGTCAGAATCAACTTGACATCAATGGATTTTAGTCTTTGGTCCTTTGGACCAACACCACATACACCAGAGATGCATGGTATGGTGAGTGGAGTGCAGGCTGTATTTCAGCCTTTACTCAACCCCTTGATGGGAAGGATATAACCTTTGCAACTGTACGAACTGTTGACATCCTGTTTGTGATAATTTATAGATCATGTGGCCTATTAATGGTTCCTTTATGTTTAGTTTTTCCTGTTCAAACTAATGGTGGTGGGACATAGGCAGGGGAATAGCCTAATTAATTAAGTCCTTGTGAGTAATGTGTTATATGAGATGTGTGTATGTGTCCTGACTTGATGGTACCTAACAACAGCAGCCACTTCTCACAAGGAAGGTTGGGCAATCTACTTCCATAGTGATAACGTCTCAGAAACCCAAGGAGGGGTTGCAGTGAGTCAGATCCGACTTGATGGCAATGAGTTTTTTTTTTTTAAACAACAACAAATATATATATAATTTAATGTATTCCTGTTGTTGTTGTTAGGTGCCGAGTCAGTTCTGACTCATAGAAACCCTTTGTACATAAGAATGAAGCACTGCCTGGTCCTGCACCTTCCTCACAATCTTTGCTATGTTTGAGCCCATTGTTTGAACCACTGTGCTATCCCATCTCATTGAGAGACTACCTTTTTTGCGCTAGCCCTCTATTTTACCAAGCATGATCTCCTCCAGGGCCTGGTGCCTCCTGATAATATATCCAAAGCATGTGAGATGAAGTCTTGCCAGCCTTGCTTCTAAGGAGCATTCTGGCTGTACGCCTCCCAAGACTAATTTGTTCCTTCTTCTGGTAGTCCACTGTCTATTCAGTGTTCTTCGCCGGCATGATAATTCAAAGGCATCAGTTCTTCTTTGGTCTTCCTTATTCATTGTCCAACTTTCACATGCATGTGAAGTGACAGAAAATACCACACATGGGTTGGGTCAGATGCATCTTAGTCCTCAATATCTATGGTTTTTAACACTTTAAAGAGATCTTTTACAGCAAATTTGTCCAATGTATCATTTGATTTCTTGACTGCTGTTTCCGTGGGAGTAAAATGAAATCCTTGACAACTTCAATATTTTCTACATTTATCTTAATGTTGCTGTGGTGGTTAAGGTTGTGTGTCAACTTGGCTGGGCCTGGTTGAGTGGCTGGGTAGCTGGATGTAGTTATTCCATATGGTGAGACTGGCAGTCAGTTCCATGGTGGAATCTCGGGGGACAGCTGAGTAGCTGCTTTAGCAATGTGGTCAGCTTCTAGTATATAAGAAGCAGTTTTGAGGACAGTCTCTAGCTTGCTTGACTCTTGCACGTAAGTCAATTTGTTGTTAAGCAGCCTGCCATGTTGTCTGCCGATCTTGGGAATGTTAATGGGACTTGAATCAATGGCCTGCCGTGTGGTTTGGTAATAGCGGGACTGTGCCTTTTTGTCGACCTTTGGCTTGTCAGCCTCAGCAGCCAGCAGCTGCCTGAGTGAAGAGGTGCCTCTAGCTTCAGTGGGCCAGGAGCAAGAGACAGAGCTAAAGCCCAAGGTTGAGAGACTTTCACCCAGCCCTTAGAGCCTGGCACTTTGAATTTGGACTTCTAGCTTTCAAGACTGCAAGAGAATAAACTCCTGTTTGTTAAAGCCATCCCATCTGTGGTATGCTCATGTCAGAGTGGCACTAGGTAACCAGAACAGTTGCTTTTTGGTCCAGTGGTGAGCATTTTTGTTTTCTTTATGTTGAGGTGTAATGCATACAGGAAGCTGTAGTCTTTGATATTCATTAGTAAGTGCTTCAAATCTTCTTCATTTTTAGCAAGCAAGGTGGTGTCATCTGCATATAGCAGAATGTTAATAAGTCTCCCTCCAATTTTGATGCTACATTCTTCTACATATAGTCCAGCTTTATGGATTATTTACTTAGTATACAGCTTGAATAAATGTGGTGAGAAGATGTGACTTTGATATACAGTTTTCCTGACTTTAAAACATGTAATATCCCCTTTTTCTGTTTAAACTATTGCTTCTTGATCTATGCAAAGGTTCCACCTGAGCACAATTAAATGTTCTGAAATTCCCATTCTTGGCAATGGTATCCATAAGTTGCTATGATTCACAGTCAAATAACTGTGGATAGTCAGAAAAACACAAGTAAATGTCTTTCTGGTATTCTTTGCTTTCAGCCAGAATCCACGTGGCATCAGCAGTGATATTCCTCATTCTACGTCCTCTTCGGAATCCGACTTGAATTTCTGGCAGTTCCCTGTTGACTGCTGCAACCATTTTTTAATTACTTTCAGCAAAATTTTACTTGTATATGATATTAATGATACTGTTTGATAATTTTTGTCATCTGTTGGATCACCTTTCTTTGGAATGGGCACCAGTATGGATCTCTTCCAGTCAGTTGGCCAGGTAGTTGAATTGCAAATTTCTTGGCATAGATAAATGAGCACTTCAAGCATTTCATCCGTTTGTTGAACCATTTCTGTTGGTATTCCATCAATCCCTTTAGCCTTGTGTTTTTTTTTTTTTTTTTTTTCTGCCAGTGCCTTCAGTACAGCTGGGACATTCTTCTTCAATACCATTGGTTCTTGATCATGTGCTTCCTCTTGACATGATTGAATGTCAGTCAGTTCTTTTGGGTACACTGACTCTGCATATTCAACATTTTATCCATTGAATCCTTTGATACTGAAACCTGAGACTTGAATTTTTCTTTAGTTCTTTCATTTTGAGAAATGCTGAGTATGTTTTCCCCTTTGGTTTTCTGATTCCAGGTTTTTGCACATTTCATTATAATACTGTCTTCTTGAGTCAACCTTTGAAATCTTCTATTCAGCTCTTTTACTTCATCATTTCTTTTATTTGCTTTAGCTACTTTACATTCAAGAGCAAGTTTCAGAGTCTCTTCTGACATCCATTTTGGTCTTTTCTTTCTTTCTTTTCTTTTTAAATTTCCTTTTGCTTTTTTCCTGTATGATGTCCTAGATGTCATCCTACAACTCTTCTGGTCTTTCATCATTAGTGTCATTGTATCAAATATATTTTTCAGATGGTCTCTAAATTCTGTTGGGACATACTCATGGTTGTATTTTGGCTCTTGTGACTTGTTTTAATTTTCTTCAGCTTCAGCTTGAACTTGCATGTGAGCATTGATGGTCTGTTAAATAGCTGGCTCCTGGCCTTGTTCTGACTGATGATATTGAGCTTCTCCATTGTCTCTTTCTAAAAATGCAATCGATTTGATTCCTTTGGATTTCATCTGGCAAGGTCCGTGTGTATAGTCCCTGTTTACATTGTTGAAAAAAGGTATTTGCAATGTATAAGTAATTGATCTTGCAAAATTATATCATGCAATCTTCAGTGTCATTTCTATCACCAAGGCCATATTTTCCAACTACTGATCCTTCTTCTTGTTACCAGCTTTCACATGTTCAATCAACTTCGACCGCAGAACTTGATAAGGATGTTTAGTTTCTTCATCTTTGGCATTGTCTTTGGGTAAATTTGAATAGTAGTTGTATTAACTTCTTTGTAGGTATATGGATATATTATTTTATCACTGACAGCATTGTACTTCAGGATAGATCTTTAAATGTTCTTTTTGATGATGAAACCAACAGCATTCCTCTTCAGTGTGTCATCCCTGGCATAGTAGACCATATGCTTATCTGATTCAAAATGGCCAATACCTGTCCATTTCAGCTCACTAATGCCTAGGATATCTGTCTTCAAGCCTTGCATTTCATTTTTGATGGCTTCCAATTTTCCTAGATTCATACTCTGTATATTCTACGTTCTGGTTATTAATGAATGTTTTCAGGTGTCTGTTCTCATTTTGAGTTGTACCACATCCACAAATGCAGGTCCTAATGCTTTACTACATCCACATCTTTTATGTTGACTGTACTTTGAGGAGGCAGCTCTTTCCTAATAATATTTTGAGTGCCTTCCAACTTGAAAGGTTCATCTTCCAAAACTGTATAAGACAATGTTCTGCTGCTATGCATAAGGTTCTCACTAGCCAATGTTTTGAGAAGTAGATAGCTAGATCCTTCTTCCTAGACTGTCTTAGCCTGGAGGCTCTGCTTAAACCTGACCACCATGGGTGGCTCTGCTGGTATTTGAAACACTGCTGGCATAGCTTACAGCATTACAGCAACATGAAAGCCACCACAGTATGAGAAACTGATAGAACAGTGGTGGTTAAGTGTACTAGTGGTGACATAGTTCGTTCTCTAGTTATTAAAATGATTAGAGAATGGAACATTTGCATAGTTTTGACCATATGATTTCTACTGGAATTATCCTTATTGGAAAATTTATTTGTTCATATATGATATTATTGTGGTCTAGGGAATCTTCATGAAAAATTATAAGTTACAAATTAAAAATTCCAAAGAACTGATAAAATATATGACATGAATTCATCTCTTAGTTATTATTTCTAGAATGTTATAATATGTAACACTACTTCCTTCCTTCTTTCTTCAGATATTTATTCAGCATCTCCCAATTCTGGTACTAGAGATACAGAGAAAGAGTCCAGGTGGCACAGTGGTTAAGTGCTCAGCTGTGAACCAAAAGGCCACACGTTCAGACCCCCAAAGCACTCCATAGGAGAAAGATGTGTCAAACTGCTTCTGTAAAGATTCATAGCCTTGGAAACCCTGTGGGTCAGTTCGCTTCTGTCCGAGAGGGTTGCTATGAATTGGAATCAAGTAGACAACAATGGGTAGAGATACAGAAATGAACAAGGCCCTTTCATGACCTCACAGTTTAGCGGGTAATATGAAAAATTCAATAGATAGTTGTTGAAATATAGCATGTTATGGTAGGGAGGTTAGGATATGAGATGAGCACTGAGGAGGGTTATTTGTGTTTGTGCGTGTGTGTGTAATGTCAGAGAAGTGATCATCTGTATTATGGTACTATTTAACCTAGAATTCTTGTTTCTTTGCTTTTTTGAATTTCTTAAGTCATAAAGTTAACATATCTGACAATTTATTAACTTAAGATATACTGAGTAAAATGGTACTCATAGGAAATGATAGGCTGGGTAGCTACTGTGTTATAAGGAGTCAATATCAGCCTAGAGTTCACCAATTAAAGCCAATGTCTGGGAGAATAAAACATACTGTTCTGATACATTTTTAATCAGTATACTCTTACTTATTATGAATTAAATTTATTTTAATCCCATTTAGTCATTTGCTCGGCGTGCTTTAGCTAAAATTGATGAGCTGAGACAACTGGAATTAATGAGTTCCTCACAACCACAGGAAGAATCTAGAAGATGTTATAGAGAGGCCACAATAAAGGTATAAAAATTTCATGAAATATAAGAAATTTACAGCACCCTGTAGTTGATTAAATACTTAATATCATTAGTTGGAATGTACATGCCACTATTTCTTCATATAAAATTCTTCTTTCTGAGGCAGATGGCAGTGATGATCTTCAAAAGAGGAGTATTTGAATCTAGAAGAAAAAATAAAGCTTTCTTTAGACCAAAGCAAAGAGTTAACCTAAGAGAAGCACAAACTGTAAGTCTAAGAATGTCATCTCTGTTGAAGGCTCTTTCTGTAGTATATTTCTTTTGTACCTTTATATCTTTTAAATATCACCACTAAATATTAAATCCTGGCCCCATTTCTCTGTATGAATGGGCAAACACAGAGGAGAATGTTTTCTCCAATTTGGACATGGCCTCATTTCCTCCCTTTCTCAAACTTTTGTGTCTTAGCACAATTTCAGTTTTGTAACTTTAAAAGGACAAGGGGCTGAAGAGCCGGGGCAAGGTACACATGAGCACACTCTTGCAAATGAACAGGCCTCTGAGTAGCTCTGCATGGGCCCTTGTCTGTGTTCATTGTTAACTTAGAAAGCTTTGAGGTAGAAAAGAAGGTGGAGGCACCTTTCTCATCAACTTAAGGTTTCACCTCCAAGAGTGTTCAGGAGCTAGGTTAGATGGTAGCAGTGAAGAGCCCCTGCATCTTGGCTTAAAACAACAATTTATTTCCCTCTTGAGTTGCATGTTGTTGCAGTTATCTGGGAGGCTGTGCTCTGATGGTGACTCAGGGTTGCCTGAGCAGCAGCCCTCATTTAGAAAATTGCTGTTTGTTCTGGCAGGGGAGAAAAAAGAGAGCCCCGAAGAAGACAATAAAGCTCAGCATGTAAATGACATAGGTCTCTTTTCACATGTCAGAACTGGTCACATGGCCCTTCCCAACCGCAAAGGGAACTATTTTGTGAGCAGCATGGAAGACGCCCACAGGAAGGGTGTTAGAAATAGTCCTGTCCCTTATTCCCTTTCTCTCTCCTGCTGTTTTTCTTCTCCTACTGTCTTGCACTTTGCCTTTCTGAGTCTCACTACTCCTTCAGGCCCTGTTCCACATCTCTTTGAAGCTTTCCTGGCTGTTCTTAGTGACCATAAATTCTCTTCTGGGACTTTCTATGTTGGGACTGAAAATGAAAGTAAGGAGAAAGATGAGCAATTTCTGACAGAAGAGTTGTAGAGTCTCAGAACCTGGAAAGGATTTTAGAAATCGTTAGTCTTTTTCTGCTACAGAGAGAGAGAAAAGAGTTCAGAGTATTTAAATTACTGGTTCAAGGTCATGAAGCCACCTGCTGGCAGAACTGGAATCAGAACCCAGATGCTAGACATTGGGTTTAGTGTTTATTTGCTTTAGCTACTTTACATTCAGGGAGCTCTGGTAGCATAGTGGCTAAGACACTTGCCTGCTAACCAGATGGCTGGCGGTTCAAACCCACCAGCCACTCCTCGGAAGGAAGGTTGGGCAATCCTACTTCCCTAGTGATACTGCCTCGGAAACCCAAGGAGGGGTTGCTATGAGTCGGGTTTGACTCGATGGCACATAACAACAACAACAACAACACTTTACATTCAAGAGCAAGTTTCAGAGTCTCTTCTCACATCCATTTTGGGTGGAAAACACATTCAGTGTTTTCTCACCATGCTGATGACTGTTATTATCTTTCATCCTATCTTCTTATACCATTTAGGAGGATTTATTTTCTTTTAAATAAATCATAATATTTAAGCATATTCTATGCTCAAATATTATTTGAGCATGGTAGCTTTCTAATGCTACTTAGTGTGAGTATATACATCTACTGCTGAGCCCAGAAGCACATTTTATATATCCCTTTAAAATCATATCTGTTATGGATCTACAGTATATGTTGGGGTGGTAACTTGCCATATTATAGGCAATTACTTTGGTGAGCTGTTGAACTTGGTATTGTTAATTAGTATACCCACTCCTCACTTACTGACATGTCTGGAGACCAGATTGTTAGGCAAAAATTGGTGTTACACGAAAACAGAGGATGATCACATCAGATCACAAAATGGAGGATGACTACATCATTACATACTTGCCAAATTAAATAATTACATAACTGCCAAATTACATCATTATATAACTATGAAACCACTAAGAATCATGACCCAGCCAAATTGACGTGTAACCTTAACTACCAGGCAGCATCACTCTCACCTCATAATTTGACATTCATTATTGCCAGATGAGTATCATTAATGTGCAAAATAGTTGGATAGTAGATTTTTTTTTTTTTACTATTTTCCTAAATGCAAATGCTGAATAATTGATAGTCGATAAGTGAGGAGTAAGTGTAATGCTGTAGTCGTTGTAAAAGAAGAGGGGACAATTTTTTCCTCACCAACATATATTTTTTCCTCATATCAGGTAAAATTTAAGAATACTAATTTATAAGACTGGATAGCTACTACACTAAAAGGAGTCAGTATCAGCTTACAGTTTAATTCACAGATTAAATCAAATATATAGGAGAATGCATTTTATTAGTATTTGACTTATAGTCAAATCATTATATTATTGGGATGTGACTTATAGTCATCCTGTTATTAAAACTATATTTTCAAGGCAAATGTTTAAAATTCCAGATATTATTATATTAAAAACTCACTTATTTTTTGGTTTCCTATAAGATAATTCTTACATAAAAATTTCTTTTTACTAAAAAATATTATAATTGTTAAGTGGGTATTCCTTACAGTGAATATAGTCTTTTTATAATGCCATACTGTATTATGTTGGTATATTTTGCAGATGCCTTATTTTATATGTTAAAAAAAACTCACTGCAGTCAAGTCAGTTCCAACTCATGGCAACCCCTCCTTGGGTTTCTAAGGCGGTATCTCTATGGAAGTAGATTGCCCAATCTTCCTTCCAAGGAGTGGCTACCCACTGCCATTGAGTAGGATCCAACTCATAGTGACCTCTCCTTGGGTTTCCGAGGTATCACTATAGAAGTAGATTGCCCAAACTTCCTTCCAAGGAGTGGCTGGTGGGTTTGAACTGCCAGCCTTCTGGTTAGCAGTCAAATGTCTATGCCACCAGGGCTCCTATTTTATGTGTACTAAATGATAGTTTTATTATGTTTCTACAAATAAAGTAATGTTAAACATGCATTAAATCTATTATATAAAGTATTTTCAAGTTGGTGAATCAGTTGTTAATCCACAGTAAATCATTTGACTTCCAAAGGATTCTTTTATGGACTACTAATTAGACTTCTAGGAGCTCTGGTAGCATAGTGGCTAAAGCACTTGACTGCTAACCAGAAGGCTGGCGGTTCAAACCCACCAGCCACTCCTCGGAAGGAAGGTTGGGCAATCCTACTTCCGTAGTGATACTGCCTCGGAAACCCAAGGAGGGGTCGCTATGAGTCGGGGCCGACTCGACGGCAAACAACAGCAACAACAACAACAATTAGATTTCTAATGATTGACCATTTAATGATACATCCAACAAATAAGTACTTGTTATGTGAACAAGATAGATAGAGATTATGTTCTATAATCTATATTCTAGTGGAGAAATTATATAATAAATAAAATAATTGTAGCTTGTGATAATTATTAAAAAGGAAGTAATGGTAGAGGAGGGGATTAAATGAATTACATGTAAAGGCTTTAGAACGGTCCTAGCATTAGGCCCTCAGTAAATATTAGTTGTTATATATATAAATATAAATATATATATATATATATATATTTGTTCTTTTTTCATTCAACACCCATGTCCTGAATGCCTACTGTGGTTCAAGTACAGTGGGATATAGAAAAGATTGAGTACCACTTCTGTCTTTTTGAATGGCCTTGGGATAATGTGTCAGATTTGATTAGACAGGGAGAAAAGGAAAAACACTAACTGATTAGACAGGGAGAAAAGGAAAAACACTAACTTAGGGGCCAAATCATGGTCATAGCATGGAAATGGGAATAAACAGTTATTTACGGGGACAGTGAGAATCTGAACTTGACTAGTGTAGGTGTACTGTGTTTGGGAATTAACATTATGCATCTCATGGAGTAGATGCCATATGGAGACCATAGTATTTATAGGTGGAAGAGATTGTACAAATCATCTCAGTCAGCCCCTCTTGCATCCTGGCATTTTAAAAGGCTGTGTAAAATACTAGGGAGCTCTGGTGGTATAGTGCCTAAGGCATGTGACTGCTAACCAGAAGGCTGGTGGTTCAAACCCACCAGCTACTCCTTGGAAGGAAGGTTGGGCAATCTACTTCTGTAGTGATCCTGCCTTGGAAACCCAAAGAAGGATCACTATGAGTCAGATCTGACTCAACAGCAGTGAGTTTGTTTTTTGTATAAAATACTGAGGAGAATTCGTGGTACACTGGTTAAAGTATTTAGCTACTAACCCAGTAACAGTTTGAACCTACCAGCCACTCTGTGGGAAAAAGATGTGGCAGTCTTCTTCTGTAAAGATTTACAACCTTAGAAGCCTGACGGGTCAGTTCTACTCTGTCCTGTAGGGTTGCTATGAGTTGTAATTGACTTGATGGCAGTTTATTTATTTAATAATTTCCTATGTGGTATATATAAGGAGCTCTGGTAGTGTGGTGGTTAAAGCATATGGCTGCTAACCAAAAGGTCATTGGTTTGAACCCATCAGCCACTCAGTGAAAGAAAGATGAGGCAGTCTGCTTCCACAGAAATTTACAGCTTTGGAAACCCAATGGGGTCATTACAAGTTGGAATACACTCAATGGCAATGAGGTGGTTTGGTTTGAATGTAGTATATGCACTAAAATTTCTTTAATATTTATAGTATTATTCTAATTATTTCCAATTATTTTTCTATTGTAAATACTGACTTAATATCTTCAGGAATACTACTTTTTTCTTTTTATTTCCTGTGGATAAAAATTCAAGGTGTGGGTTACTGAATCAAGGGATACAAGTACTTTATTTCTCTTGATATGTATTGTCAACTTGATTCCCACATGGGTACTCCTGTTTTGAAGGTGATGGCCAGCATGTACCAAGTCACTGTAAGCTATTATAATTTAGATATTATTATTTCTTAATTTTTTTTTTTTCATAATTCAGCTTTCACATAATGGCTTCTCATTTTAACTTCATTTCTTTGATCTGACCTTTCCTTTTATGTGTGTTTACTGTTTTTATTTCCTTTCTTGATAATTATCTTTCAGTTTTTGACCATTTATCTACTCATAGTAACCCCTCCTTCAGTTTCCGTGGTGGTATCTCTACGGTAGATTGCCCAATATTCCTTCTGAGGAGTGGCTGGTGGATTTGAATTACCACCCTTCTGGTAACAATGAAATGCTTTAGGCACTACACCCCAGAGCTCCTACATTTATCTACTAGACACTTTAATTTTAAAGTATATTTGAATAAGCTCATTGTTTTTATAGCTATTGTTTGACTTTTTCATATAGGGCAGTCCATTTTCAAAGAAGCATTTTAGATTTAATTCTTATTTATTCTTCAGTGTAGAGTAGCTAAAGTAAATGGAAGAAATGATGAAGTAAAAGAACTGAACAGAGGATTTCAAAGGGCAGCTTGAGAGGGCAAAGTAAAGTATTATAATGATGTGTGCAAAGACCTGGAGTTGGAAAATCAAAGAGGAAGAACACACTCAGCATTTCTCAAGATGAAAGAACTAAAGGAAAAAATTCAAGCCTCAAGTTACAGTATGGAAGGATTCTGTGGGCAAAATATTGAACTATGCAGGAAGCATCAAAAGAAGATGGAAGACTGACCACCCTTATGATAAGACTCTGGGTTTGTTTTTCGGCAACATCAGCTCTGTTACTAGAAGAAATAAGGCTTTCTTTCAGAGCACAACTGGAAACACTGAGGTTTTTTATTCGGTGCTTGAGCTGTGACTCAGCAGCCCTGAACTCATCTCGCTCTTTTACCACTTTGTTTATCGTAAGTAGGACCAACCAACCAGCTTCCTTATACTCCTCATGCTGACAAAATTGCAGAAAAGTATCAAATATGCGATCACCTAGAGCCTCACTTCTTAAAAATACTTGATCTATTGGTGGTGCTATTTTGCATATTAATGTTGCCACTTCACACCATAAATTAGCAGGTCCCTCTTTGCTAATGGAGACAGAGTTACTCATGCCTTTATGATCAATCAAATTGGTGAGAACCAATTTAGGAAGCCATTCTTATGATTTAGTCTCTCTAGAACCACTCTCAGTACCAAATATGTTAGGCTGGGTTCTCTAGAGAAATAAAACCAGTAAAGGTTATATATGTATATTTATATAGAAATTTATCTTACGAAAATGGCTTACACACTTATAGAAGCTGGGAAGTCCCAAGTTCTTGGATCAAATATCAAGCTGGAAACTTTTCCCGACTCATGCAGCTACAGGGGCTGACGAGCTCAAGGTTGGCAGGCAGTATACCAGTTGTTGACTCTGACAAATGACGAATCCAGAATCTCCAGGCCGAATGGTGGATTGTTTGCTCAAGGACAGTTGTAGGCAGCACAACAGGATCCATATCCACAGAAAAGTGTATCATTTTCCCAGGATGCCCATAAATATATTGGAAGCAGGCCACACCCCTAGGGAAACTCCCTTTCAGTGGATTGGCTGCTCAAAACATATATATCTGATCTCATCATGGGAATAACCCACATCACAACTGCTGAATTGTGGTCAGCCAAGTTGACACAAACTCCAATTAATACAATGCCTATGGAAGCAGCAGTCAAGAAATCAAATGTTTTGCCTTGGGCACATATGCTGTAAAGGACCTTGTTAAAGTGTTTGAGAACAAAGATGTCTCTTTGAAGACTAAGGTGCATCTGAGCCTAACCATGGTATTTTCAACAGCCTTATATACACGTTAAGGAACTCTAGTGGTGCAATGCCTAAGACATTTGACTGTTAACAAGAAAGTTGGCAGTTCAAACCACCAATTGCTCCACAGAAGGAAGATAGGACAATCTACTTCCATAAAGATTTACAGTCTTGGAAACCCAGTGTGGGCTGCAATGAGTCAGAATCAACTCGATTGCAATGCTTTTTTTTTTAAAATATGTATGCATGTTAGAGCTGGGCAATGAATAAGGAAGACTGCAGAAGGATTGATGTATTGGAATTGTGGTTTTGGCAAAGAGTACTGAATGTACCATTGACCATTAAAAGGAAAACAGATCTGTCTTGTAGGAATTACAGCTGAATGTGCCTTAGAAATGAGAATCCCAGACTTCTTTCTTACTTTGGTCACATTGTCAGAAGGCACAATTCCCTGGAGAAAGATTATCATGCTGGGTAAAGTAGAGGGTCAGTGAAAAAGGGGAAGACCCTCAATGAGATGGAGTGACACCGTGGCTGTGACTGTGGGCTCAGGCAGGGCAATGATTATGAGGATGGTGTAGGTGGTGGGCAGTGTTTCATTTTGTTGGACGTAAAGTCACTGTGCTTTGAAACTGACTTGATGGCACATAACAACAACAACAGAAATCTTAAAAGAAACATTTAACTGTGTTTGTCAGGAAAGAATGCAGGGCATGAAGTTCAAGTTTTATTGTGGTTTTTAACATAGCAATTTATCTGTCAGTTGAAAAGACTTTTAAGCTAATAAATGGGGAAGCTGGTGTTTGGAGAAAAAGTTTTCTTTCTGATTTGACCAAAGAAGAGAAAAAGCACAAAGAAACTGTGGTGATGTGGTTGGTATCTTCTAGCATATGCATTCCAAAGAAGTAGAACTACCACTCTTAATTTTTGGCAATCTAAATGCCAATAAGAGGCCCTTTGTGGTTGTGTCAGAGAGAATTAAAGATGGAGGCAAGTCATCTGCAGGAGGTGAAGTCATTCTTGTTGTTGTTGTTGTTGTTGTTATGTGCCGTCGAGTCAGCCCTGACTCATAGCGACCCCTCCTTGGGTTTCCGAGGCAGTATCACTA
>NW_006921840.1:3647831-3649991 GCF_000298275.1 Orycteropus afer afer | reverse complement strand
TTTAAAGCATAGTTATAAGGAGCTCTGGTAGCACAGTGCCTAAGGTATCTGACTGCTAACTAGAAGGCTGGTGATTCAAACCCATCAGCCACTCCACAGAAGCAAGACTGGGCAATCTACTTCTGTAAAGATTTACTGCCTCGCAAACCTAGTGAGGGGTTCCTGTGAGCCAGATTTGACTCACTCGGTAGCAGTGGGTTTGAGTTGGGTTTTTTAGCATAGTTAAACTGTAGATTTTGATGGGCTTATTCAAATACATTTTAAAAATTAGTATCTCTAATGTGTCAAATTTGGGCTTGAGGAACCTTTGCATTAGATTCCTCATCAGCGCTTATTAAATATGCCCTGCCCAGACCCACCACTGAGTTTCTGGAGATTGGCTATGGGATTGTAAAAAGCACCCGGAGGGCTCTTAAGAAGCCGAAGTCTGACCTCAGTTGCTTCAGGCTGTAATTCCGGTGCCAATCAGGCATGTGGAGGTTGGTGCTGGCCTAACACAAAGACAATAATAATAAGCAACCATTTTATCCTGCCGTGTACATGCAAACATAAGAAATAGTGAAATCTTCGAGGTAATGACAGCATGCTATAAATTTTAAATGGAATCTGGAGAGACACTTCAAAAAATGAAAACCAAAAAAGCAGCCTGTATTTCTTTTCTTTGCCTTATAATGTCAAATATTGTAGAACTTTAAAATATGTATTTTTATTGTTTAATTCCAGTTGCCGTGGCCACGTACAATCACTGAACGGTTGTTGGATGAGATGTTTGATAGCACTGCATCCCGGTTTCTGGCTGTTTTGGAAGCTCTTTCTGATTCAAACAGGCGAATATTGCAAACAGGACCTGTTGTTACAGATGAAGTAGAGCTTCGTGATGTCGCCTCAGAACTATTTATAGCAGGAAAAGAACTTTTAATAGGTAAATAAGGTGTAAAGATAATATTTTGTGGTAGAAAATGCATAACAAATATTGTAGCATGATCGATTATACACCAAAACCAAAAAAACACAAGAAACTGATAATTTTTCAATTTATATTGACCTTGATTTTAGCAAGCCTGTTAACTGATAATTCAAATAATTATTCAGTATGTTTTTTGGATTTATTTTATATATACAAGTACCTGTGAATAATGATAATTCTGTTTCTTTCTGTGTAATGTTTAGTCTTTTCTACTTTTTTCTTGTATTTCTTGCCTTGTTGCACTGGCAAGGACCACTAATAAAATATGGAATGGAAGTAGTGATAGTAGATATCCTTAGCTCATTCAGGATTCCAGATGGAAAGCTTTTGCCATTTCACCATTATTTTTGATATTAGCTGAAAGATTTTTATAGATCCCCTTTATCAGATTAAGTTTCTTTTTGTTCCTATATTGCTAACATTTTTTGTTTGTTTGTTTATTTGCTTGCTTTTTGTTTGTTTGTTTTTAATCCTGAATAGTTGTTGAATTTTATCACAAGTCTTTTCTGGGTTTATTGATATTTATTAAGATGATCATAGATTTCTTTTTTATTTCTGTTAACATTAATTGCTTATCTGGGAATAAACCTAATTTGGAGATAAGAATTATACTTTAGATATATTCCTAGATTTTCTTTGCTAATGTTTACCATTTTTGCATCCATGACCATGAGAGAGATTTTACTGGTTTTGCTCTCAATGTCATGCTGGCTTCATAAAAATGAGTTGAGAAGTTTACTCTTTTTCTATTATATGGAAGAGTTTGTGTCAGATTGGTGTTATTTCTTCCTAGAAGTTTCCATCTGGACTTGGAATTTTGTTTGTGGAAAAATTTTAAATTATGAATTTAATTTATTCCATAGATATAAGACTATCCATGCTTTCATTTTCTTGTTTTTACTCTTCTGTCTGTTTTGGTAAACTTTATTTATTGAAATATTTCTATTTTATCGCCTTCACATTTTAATAAAATTATTTATATTACTATGGTCTTTTTATTTTATTTTTTTTGTGATTTTATTTTATTTTATTTATTGTGATTTGGGTGAAGATTTACAGAGTGAATTCGCTTTCCATACAGCAGTTCACATATACTTTGTCTCATATCATTGACCACAGTTTACAATGCAACAGCTCCCTTCCCACTTCCTCCCCATAGTTACCTCTTCCCAGTGACCATCCCTCCATACTCT
>NW_006921840.1:3620151-3645112 GCF_000298275.1 Orycteropus afer afer | reverse complement strand
GTTCAGGTCCCTGCCAGACCGCAGCTCCGTATGTCTCCTTTTTTGGTATTTTCACTCAAATTCTTCTGCTAGTTGGGGTTTAGTCTACTTCTGTATCCTTCCCTTCAAGGCTCAGGGGTCCAAGATTATCTTCTGTGTCTGTGTCAATTGGTTTCCCTTCTCTTTGTTGAAGAGGGTCTGTGCAGTCCTTCTGCCTAGTCTGCCATCTTGCCAGAACTCTCTACTATGGTCTTTTTAATGACTGTAGGATCTGTAGTGGTATTCTCTTTTCCATTCCTGACTTGGTTAGTTTGCCTTCTCTCTTATTTCATCAGTTTTACCAGATATCTACCAATTTCATGAGTCTTTTCAAAAAACAGTATTTCTCTTTGATTCTCTCTAGTGAATTTTTGTTTTCTATATTATTAATTTCTGTTCTTTACTATTTCCATCTACTTCCTTGGAATTATTTTTGCTTATTTTTAGAGATTTATGGACTTGAAGCTTGGATATTTGATTTTTAGGCTTTCTTCTTATTTAATATTTGCATATTAAGACATTTCTAAGTGCAGCTTTAGTTTGTACCTAAAGTTTTGGTATATCATTCCTTTATTATCATTAGGTTAAAAATATTTTATAATTTCTATTCCTTTGATATTTGGGCTATTGATCAAAACATATAGGGATTTTCTAATTATCTTTTTATTATGGATTTGTAGCTTACTTATGTTGTGATCAGAGAGCATACTCTGTGTTATTTGAAACCTTTGAAATTTGTTGGGACTTGCTTTGTGGCCTAACTTGTGTTCAATTTTGGTAAATATATATATATGCATATTTGAAAGGACTATGTATTGTTGTTGGATGCGTTGTTTTATGTAGGTTCATTATGCTAAGTTTGTAAATCATGTGGTTAAATCTTCCCTATTGCTACTAGTTTTCTGACTGCTTGTTCTATAAATTACTGAGAAGGAAGTGTCAAACATCTTTTATGCAGCTCTGTTGGTATAGAACAGTTGGGGCATATGACATGCTATGTTCTGCTTTAAGAGATACTGTTTTCCAAAGTTAAGGAAGCCTAGAGAATTGATGCATTTGAATTGTGATGTTGGCAAGGAATATGGAATATACCACGGACTGCTGGAAGAACGAACAAATCTATCTTGGAGGAGATGCAGCCAGATCCTAGAAGCAAGAATGACCAGATTTTATCTCTCGTACTTTGGTCATATTATCAGGAGGGACCAGTCCCTGCAGAAGGATATCATGTTCGGTAAAATAGAGGGTTTGAGAAAAAGGGGAAGGCCCTCAATGAGATGGATTGACACAGTGGCTGCAATGATGGGCTCAAGTGTAGCAAGGATTGTAAGGATGGCTCAGGACTAGGCAGTGTTTTGTTTTGTAGTACGGAAGGTTGCTATGAGTCAAAACTGACTTGACAGCACCTAATAACAATTTTCCAAAGTGGCTGTAGGAATGGCGCGGGTATCTGACCTTCTCCAACTTCACAAAGGGGGAAAGAGAATCAAGATCAATAGCCCAAGGCTGATTCTTACGAAGCAGACTTCAGATACACCTTTCTCTCCAAACTTTTTACCAATTCTGACACCAGATGTACCTCCCATGGCAGTCTCTACTTCTTTGTTGGGTTAGGTATTTTGTTGCAACGGCCACACTGAATTTACAAGTACTAATTATTATGGGGTTTATTCAGGAAGTAAGAGATTACAATTCAGGATCAGGAATGACTCAGGATACAGTTCTTTGTTCAGGAAAGTTTCTCAGTCATGCCTTCAGACAGGCCACTTTCTGGCCTTCGGCCTCTTGCCCTTTGGCCCCTTGGCCTCTGACCTGCTTGGGCAAGAGTTATAAAGCTCTTTACCTCCACCAGAAAGTCTAGGAGGCACCCTACTCCACCAGTGCCTGAAGGCGCTCATCTCTTTTACTCTGTGGGTTGGCACATTCCCCTTGGCTTCTTTGCTCTGTGGGTCAGGAAGCTCACTGTACTGCTTTTCACTGGTCTCCCAGTTCTACTGCTGCTGTTTATCTGCAGCTATTTATTTCTTGCTGCCTCCTCCCATCTCTGCTTGTATCACTCCCTTTCTCTCTCCTCGGGCTATGAATTTCTTAGCACCAGGACCCAGGGTCCAAAGGATGTGCTCTAATCCTGGCTCTTCTTTCTTGGTAGTAGTGAGGGCCCCTCTTCCTGCCTCTGGGATGGCTCATTTTAAGCCTAGCAGATGAAAGAACTAACCAATCACCTAATTAGGGTTCCATACACTTTATTTGTGTGGTCCTACCTACATAATTGCCTCTATGCTTTCGAAAGCAGGACTATGAATAAGGAAGACCGAAGATGATGCCTTTGAATCATGTTGGTGAAGAATACTGAGAATATCATGGGCTGCCAGAAGAACTAACAAAACTGTCCTGGAAGAAGTACAGCCGGAATGCTCCTTGGAATTGAGAATGGCTAGACTTTGCCTCACCTACTTTGGTCACATGGTTGATACCATGCTTGGTAAAGTAGAGGGTCAACGAAAAAGGGAAAAACCCTCAACAAGATGCATTGACACCGTGGTTACAACAATGGGCTCAAGTATAGCAAGGATTGTGAAGATGGTGCACCACCAGGCAGTGTTTTGTTCTGTTGTATGCAGTTGAAGTTGACCTGATGGCTCCTGACAACAACAAGACAACACAAGGGTACCATGTATGCCCCTTATTTGTATTATTAGTAAGGTGTGCAATATTGGTGGGCCACAAGCATCTTAAATATATAGTCCCACCCAATAATTTCCATCAATTCTTGGAGCCTTGCTTTTTAGCAGTGCCTTCAGTTCGGCTTAGACTTCTTCCTTTATCTCCTGATACAGTTCAACATTGCCCCATTCTTTTTGGTTCAGTGATTGTGTACTTCTTCTATATTCCCTTGATGCTTCCTGCATCATTCATTATTTTTACCATAGAATCCTTCATTACTGCAACTCAAAGCTTGATTTTTTTCTGTCAAAGAATACCATTCACATGTTTAAAGAAACTGATGCAATGCTGCAAACTCTCATTCATCTATGCCAAGAAATTTGGAAGACCACTACCTCACCAACTGACTGGAAAAGATTTATATCCTTGCCCATCTCAAAGAAAGATGTTCTAAGAGATTGCAGAAATTAGCAAACAATGTCATTAATATCACATGCAAATAAAATTTTGCTGGAGATAATTGAAAAACAGTTGCAGAAGTACAACAGAAGGAAACTGCCAGAAATTCAAGGCAGATTCAGAAGAGCATGTGGAATGAGGATATCATTGTTGATGTCAGATGGATCTTGGCTGAAAGCAGAGAATAACAGAAAGATGTTCACCTGTGCATTTTTGACTATGCAAAGGCATTCAACTGTGTAGATGGTAATAAATTATGGATAACATTGCAAAGAATGGGAATTCAAGAACACTTCATTGTACTGATGGAGAACCTGTATATAGACCAAGAGGTAGCCATTCAAACAGAACAAAGGGATATTGCATGGTTTAAAACCAGGAAAAGTGTGTGTCAGAGTTGTATCCTTTCATCATACTTATCAATCTGTGCGCAGGGTAAATAATCTGAGATATTGGACTATATGGAGAAGAATGTGGCATCAGGATTGACGTAAGACTCATTAACAACCTGTGATATGCAGATCACACAACCTTGCTTGCTGAAAATGATGAGGATTTGAAGCACTTACTGATGAAATCAAAGACTATAGCCTTCAGTGTGGATTACATCTCAACATAAAGAAAACAAAAAGTGTTGCATCAATAAGGAACATTATGATAAACAGAGATAAGATTGAAGTTGCCAAGTGCCAAGTGTTCTGGTTACCTAGTGCCACTCTGACAAGAACATACCACAAATGGGATGGCCTCAACAAACAGAAGTTTATTCTTACAATTTGGAGGCTTTAAGTCCAAGTTCAAAGTGCCAAACCCTAGGGGCTGGGTGAAAGCCCCTTAGCCTTGGGCTTCTGCTCTGCCTCCTGCTCCCAGCCCACTGAAGCTAGAGGCTTTTCTTCATTGAGACAGTTTCTGGCTGCTGAGGCTGCCAAGCCCAAGGTTGAGAAGTAAAAAGGCATAGTCCTGATGTTACCAAACCACACGGCAGGTCATTAATTCAAGTCCATTGTAAGTCCCAAAGTTGGCAGAGCATGGCAGGCTGCTGAACAATGACACAGCTATATGCAGGGTCCAAGCATGCCGTTAGCTAGAGACCATTTCCCAAGGTTTCTGCTTATATACAGGAAGCAGACCACATTCCCGAAGGCAGCTACTCAGCTGCTCATAGTAGATTCCACCATGGAGTTGATTATGAGTCTCATCATGAGGAATAACTACCACTAGCTGCCCAGCCACTCAACTGGGCCCAGCCAAATTGACATACAAATTTAACTACCACACCAAGGATTTCGTTTACTTGGATCCAGAATCAATGCCCATGGAAGCAAGAAAACAAAGGACATACTGTGTTGGGCGAATCTGCTACTAAAGATCTCTTTAAAGTGTTATGTGGTGGTCATGTTTTTGTGTCAACTCCCTTAGAAGGGAGAATGGTGAGACTTTGTCTTGTGTAATTTGTACATGTTATCAGGAGGGACAAGTCCTTGGAGAAGGACATCCTGCGGAGTAAAGTAGATGTGCAGTGAAATAAAGAGAAGACCTTCAATGAGATGGATTGATGCAGTGGCTGCAACAATAGGCTCAGAATTAGCAATGGTTGTGAGGATGGCACAGGACTGGGCAGAGTTTGTGCTGTTGTACGTAGTGTTATTAACATTCAGAACTGACTTGACAGCACCTAACCACCACCACAACAACTCAATCATTTGGTGGGAGTTAAAAGATCATGGTAAGAAGGCCATATAAAAGGCATCCTTCACACTGCAGTGGCTTTTCCGATTTTAAGAGAATTCCAATTGCTTCACATTCTTACTGATAATTTGTATTATCTATTATTTTCATTTTGTCCATTCTGGTGTGAATTAAATGGTAACATATTTAATTTTTATTTCTCTGTTGACTGGTGAAGTTTAACACCTCTTTATACCTTTATTGGCCATTTAGATCTCTTACTTTGTATGTGCCAGTTCAAATATTTTATCTATTTTTCCTTTGGACTTTTTCTTATTCATTTACAACAATATTTATGTATTCTGTATATAAGACTTTTTTTTTTTTTTCTTTTAAATTCTTATTTTTACTGAATACATGTATTCCAGATATCTTCTACTTGGTGACTTGCCTTTTCAGTCTCTTAATGGTATCTGTTGAGGAATAGAATTCTTAATTTTAATGGAATCGAATTTATCAATATATTCTTTACAGTTAACTCTTTTAGTGTTATGTTTAGAAATTTCTGCTACACCAATGTCTTAAAAATGTGGTGGTGTAGTGCCTAAGGCATTTGACCGCTAACCAGAAGTTTGGCAGTTCAAACCCACCAGGCACTCTGCGGAAGGAAGATTGGGCAATCTACTTCCGTAAAGATTTACCACCTCGGAAAACCAAAGGGGGTCATTATGAGTCAGAATCGACTCAATGGCAGTGAGTTTGGTTTTTGGTTTTATGTTTACTTCTGGAAACTATTGTTTTATCATTTCTATCAGGTCTATGTTTAGTTCATTTTGGTTGGTATGAGGTAGAGCTCATGATACATTTATTTCCATATAGGTATCCAGTTGACATAGCACCTTTAATTGAACCATTTATTGAGCCACTGACTGCAGGATCTCTTTGTCATAAATTAGGTGGCTATCTTAGTTATCTAGTGTTGCTGTAACAGAAAGGCTTTAACAAACAGATCTTTATTTTCTCACAGTTTAGGAGACTGGAAGTCTGAATTCAGAGTGCCAGCTAGAGAGTATTTCTTCTCTGTCAGCTCTGAAGGAAGGTCCTTGTCTGTTCAACTTCTGTTTCCTGGTTCCTTGGAACTCTCCATGTGTCTTGGTGTGTATCTTACCCCATCTCCCCTTGCTTGTTTAGTCTCCAATATATCTCAAAAGAGATTGACTCAAAACTCACCTTATACTAATCCTACTTCATTAATATAGCAAAGACAACCTTTTCCCTAATAGAATTATGACCACAGGCACAGAGATCACTCTATTTTGCCAAGTATTAAAGTTTTATGACAAAATGTGCAAAGACCTGGAGTTAGAAAACCAAAAGAGAAGAACACATTAGCATTTCTCAAACTAAGAGAGCTGAAGAAAAAAAAAATCAAGCCTTGAGTTGCAATACTGAGGGATTCTATGGGCAAAATATTGAATGATGCAGGAAGTATCAAAAAAGATGGAAGAAATAAACAGTCACTGTACTAAAAAGAACTGCTCAATGTTTAACCATTTAGGTGGTAGCATAATATCAAGAATCAATGGTATTGAAGGAAGAAGTCCAAGCTGCACTGAAGGCATTGGCAAGAAACAAAGCTCCAGGAGTTGATGGAATACCTATTGAGATGTTTCAACAAATGGATGCAGCACTGGAGACATCCACTCATTTATGCCAAGAAATTTGAAAGACAACTACCTGGCCAACTCACTGGAAGAAATCCTATTTGTGCTCATTTCAAAGATGATCCAAAACAATGTGGAAACATTGAACAATATCATTTATATTGCTGAAGATAATTTAACAAAATGTTAAATATATTGACAGAGAATGTCCAGAAAGTCAAGCTGGATTCCTAAGGGGATGTGGAATGAGGAACATCATTGCTGATGTCAGATGGATGTTGGCTGAAAGCAAAGAATCCCAGGAAGATGTTTACCTGTGTTTTATTGACTATGTAAAAGCATTTGACTGTGTAGATCATAACAAATTATGGATAATGTTGTGAAAAATGGGAGTTCCAGAACATTTCATTGTGCTCATAAGGAATCTGTACATAGACCAAGAGGCTGTTGTTTGTCCAGAACAAAGTGATACTGCATGGTTTAAAATCAGGAATGGTGTGTCAGGGTTGTATCCTTTTACCATAACTGTTTAATCTGTATGCTGAGCAGATAATCTGAGAAGCAGGACTACATGAAGAAGAATGTGACATCAGGATTGGAGGAAGACTCATTAACAAACTGCGATATATAGATGACACAGTCTTGCTTGCTAAAAGTGAAGATGACTTGTAGTACTTACTGATGAACATCAAAGACTACAGTCTTCAGTATGGATTCTATCTCAACACAAGGAAAACAAAAATCCTCACAACTGGACCAGTAAGCAACATCAAGATAAGTGGAGAAAAGATTGAAGTTGTCAAGGATTTCATTTTACTTGGGTTCACAATCAACACCCATGGAAGCAGCAGTTAAGAAATCAAACATCGTATTGCACTGGGCAAATCTGCTGCAAAAGACCTCTTTAAAGTGTTAAGGAGCAAAGATATCACTATGAAGAGTAATGTGTCCATGCCATGGTATTTTCAATTGCCTTATATGCATGTTAAAGCTGAACAGAGAATGAGGAAGACCGATGAAGAGTTGATGTCATTGACTTGTGGTGTTGGTGAAGAATATTGAAAATACCATGAACTGCCAGAATAATGAATAAATCTGTCCTGGTAGATGTGCAGCCAGAATGCTCCATAAACGCAGGAATGGTCAGACTTTGTCTCACCTACTTCAGTCATGTTGTCAAAAGGGACCAATCCTTGGAGAAGGATATCATTCTTGGTAAAGTAGAGGGTCAGTGAAAAATGGGAATACCCTCAACAGATGGATTGAAGGAGTGTGACTGCAACAGTGGGCTCAAGCAGAGCAAGGACTGTGAGGATGGCACAGGACTGGGCAGTGCCAGTCACTATGAGTCGGAGCCGAGTCGACAGCCCCTAACACCAGCATAGAGGTTAGGATTTATAACACATACTTTTTGGGAACAGAATTCAATCCATAAGAATGATTTTATGTGTGAAATCTATTTCTGGGTTTTAATTTCACTATATTGGTCTATCTGTCCATCCTTGTGACATGTTATCTTAATTATTAAAGGTTGAGTCCAAATTTCTCTTCATTGAGGTTGTACACCCATCTGAAAAGTGAGAAATGATATCTCAGTGTAGGTGTTCTGGTTACCTAGTGCCGCTCTGACAGGAATACACTGCAAATGGGATGGCTTTCACAAACAGGAGTTTATTCTCTTACAGTTCAGGAGGCTAGAAGTCTCAGTTTCTAGTGCCAGGGTCTAGGGGCTGTGTGAAAGCCCCTCAACCTTGGGGTTCAGCTCTGCCTCCTGCTCCCGGACCACTGGAACTAGAGGCATCTCTTCACTCAGACAGGTGCTAGCTGCTGAGACTGACAAACGCAAGGTTGACAAGTAAAAATGCACAGTCCTGATGTTACCAAACTACATGGCAGGCCATTAATTTAAGTCCATTTTTAGTCCCAAGGTTAGCAGAGCATGGCATGCTGTTGAACAACGACATGGCTACATGCGTCGTCCAAGCGTGCCATAAGCTAGAGACCATTTCCCAAGCTGCTTCTTATATATGGGAAGCAGACCACATACCCAAAGCAGCTACTCAGCTGCTTGTGGTAGATCCCACCATGGAGTTGATTGCTGGTCTCAACATGAGGAATAACTACCACCAGCTGCCCAGCCACTCAGCCAGGCCCAGCCAGGTTGACACATAAACATAACTACCACAATAAGTTTAATTTACATGTCTCCTATTTTCTACAGGATCTATTTGTATGGATAATAATTGTCTCATTTTAATATCTCTTGTAGTTGTGTATTTTTAACTGGCCTGAAATTATAGATAGGCCATGCAGTAGAGTGAAAATAATATGGAACGTTTCTAAACATTTATTTTATAATCTTTAAGCAATTTGGAGTTTATAGTATACTTTAAGTATCCACTTGTATTTTGTCTATAATGATCAGTATCCCAACACCATTTATTAAATTATATTTCTTCCTTTGATTTGTAATGTCATTTGTATAATTTATCATTTACTCATACCACATGGTATGGCCTATTTCTGTATTCTTATTTTTTTTATTGGTATATTTATCTGTCCTTGTAACAGTGAGATTTATTTTTATATCAGTTGTTGTTAGGTGCTATCATAATCTGCCTCATATCGACCCTATGTACAATAGAATGAAATACTGTGGGTCCTCTACCATCTTCACAATCTTTGCAGTTTTTAAACCCACTGTTGCAGTCACTTTGTCCATCTGTCTGGTTAAGTCTTCCTCTTTTTTGCTGACTCTTTACTTTACCAAGTATGATGTCCTTCTTCAGGGGCTGGTCCCCTTGATAACATATCCAAAGTACGTGAGACAAAGCCTTACCATCCTCTCTTCTAAGGAGCATTATGGCTGTACTTCAAAGACATTTGTTTGTTCTTCTGCCAGTCCATGGTATATTCAGTGTTCTTCATTAACATCATAATTCCAAGGCATCAATTCTTCTTCCCTCTTCCTTATTCATTGTCTAGCTTTCACATTCATATAAGGTGATTGAAAATATCATGGTGTGGGTCAGGTGTACCTTATGTGACATCTTTGCTTTTTAACACTTTAAAGAAGTTTTTTTGTAGCAGATTTGCCCAATGCAATGCTTTGTTTGATTTCTTTTTTAGCAGTAGAATTTTATATCTTTATATTTGAATCAATAGCTATTTATAAAATGTTTAAAATTTGTCTTATGTTGAGTGAAATGATCTTTGAAATGTTTACTTTCCATATATGTTGTGATAGTTGGAGCTGTGTGTCAACTTGGCTGGACCACAATTCTGTGTGGTTTAAGCAATTGTGATGTGGGTTGTTTCCATGATGTGATCGGATATATATGTTTTGAGCAGCCAATCCACTGAAAGGGAGTTTCCCTAGGGGTGTGGCCTGCTTCCAGTATATTTATGGACATCCTGGGAAAAGAGACATTCTTCTGTGGATCGGGATTCTGTTGTGCTGCTTAAACTGTCCATGAGCGAACAAGCCACCATTCAGCCTGGAGATCTTGGATTTGTCATTTGTTGGAGTCAACAGCCAGTTTACTGCCTGCCAACCTTGAGCTCCTCAGCCTCTGCAGGTACATGCGTTGGGAAAAGCCTCCAGCTTGACGTTTGATCCAAGAACTTGGGACTGTGCCTTTTTACTTGTCAACCTTGTGTTTGTCAGTCTCAGCAGCTAGCACCTGTCTGAGTGAAGAGATGCCTCTAGTTCCAGTGGTCTGGGAGCAGGAGGTAGAGCTGAACCCCAAGGTTGAGGGGCTTTCACATAGCCCCTAGAGCCTGGCACTTGGACTTCTAGCCTCCTGAACTGTAAGAGAATAAACTCCTGTTTGTTAAAGCCATTCCATTTGTGGTATATTCCTGTCAGAGCGGCACTAGGTAACCAGAACGCATGTGTTATTACTTACATTAATTGTTATTGTCTTTTTTTTTTTTTTTTACTTTTACTTTTTTGGTACATTATCCCTTCACCCAAATCAATACTTGTCCCTACCTATCTAGCAGTGTTCCTCAGCCCCCCAACCCTGGTCACCAACAAAGAAAATTTCCTTCCATATATAAACCTTTCCTTGACTTTTCACAATAATGGACTAATACAACATTTGTCCTTTTGTGATTGACTTATTTCACTCAGCATGACGTCTTCCAAGTTCTTCTACGTTATGCGGTATTTTGCAGATTCTACGTTATTCTTTAGGGTTGCATAGTATTCCATAGTTTGGTTATCCATTCTTCTGTTGATGGGCACCTAGGTTGTTTCTGTCTTTTTGCTACTGGAAATAGTTTCTTCCCATTTTTTAATTGGATTGTTTGTCTTTTTGTTGTTGAGGTGTTGGAGTTTTCTATAAATTTTAGAGAGAACTCCCTTGTCAGATAGGTTGTTGCCAAATATTTATTCCCAATTTGTAGGTTCTCTTTTTACTCTTTGGAGAAGCCTTTTGAAATACATAAAACTTTAATTTTTTAGAAGATCCCATTCATATAGTTTATTTTCTGCTGCTTGTGCATTTGGGCTATGCATGACAGTCTTTTTATGCCATAATTAGGGCCCTTAAATTTTCCCTTGAGGAACTTTATAGTTTTAGGTTTCACATTTAAGTCTTTGATCTATCTGGAGTTAGTTTTTGTGTATGGTGTGAGGTATGGATCTTGTTTAATTTTTCTGCAAATGGATATCCAGTTTTGCCAGCACCATTTGTTAAAAAGACAATCTCTTCCCCATTTAATGGATTTCAGCCCTTTGTCAAAGATCAGCTGACCATAGGTTGATGCATCTATTTCTTGGTTCTCGATTCTATCCCACTGGTCTATGTGTCTGTCATTGTACCAGTACCAGGCAGTTTTGATTACTGTGGCTGTATAGTAGGTTTTGAGATCTGGGACTGTGAGACCTCCTGCTTTATTCTTCTTCTTCAACAGTGCTTTGCTTATCTGAGGTCTCTTGCCTTTCCATATAAAATTAATGCTTGGATTTTCCATACCCTTAAAGAATGTTGGTAAGAACTGGATTGGGATTGCATTCAATGTATAGATGCTTTAGTAGTCCTGACAGAATCACAATGTTCAATCTTCCTGTCTTTATATAGATCTCTTATGGTTTCTTGAAGTAGTGTTTTGTAGTTTTTTTTTTAACAGGTCTTTTGTGTCCTTGGTAAGATTTATTCCTAAGTATTTTGTTTTTTTGGTAACTATTGTAAATGATACTGATTTCCTTATTTCCTTTTCAGAAGTCTCTTTGCTGTTGTAGAGGAATCCAACTGATTTTTGTATGTTGATCTTGTATCCTGCCACTATGCTAAATCTCTCAATTAGTTCCAGTAGTTTTTTTTTTTTTTTTTTCTGAGTCTCTTTGGTTTTCTATGTATTGGATCATATCATCAGCAAATAAGGATAGTTTGACTTCTTCCTTACCAATTTGGATGCCTTGATTTCCTTTTCTTGCCTTATTGCCCTGGCTAGGACTTCCAAAACAATGTTGAATAGAAGTGGTGATAGAGGGCATTCTTGTCTGGTTCCCATTTGCAAGGGGAATGGTTTCAGTCTCTCTCCATTGAGAATAATATTGGCTGTTGGTTTTGCATATATGCCCTTTGTTATGTCAAGGAATTTCCCTTCTATTCCCCTTTTTCTGAGACTTTTTTTTTTTTTTTTAAATCAGGAATGGGTGTTGGATTTTATCAAATGTTTTTTCTGCATTGATTGATATGGTCGTGTGGTTCTTTTTCTTTATTTTACTTATGTGATGGATTACATTGATTGTTTTCCTAATGTTGAACCCTCCTTGCATACCTGATATGAACCCCAGTTGGCCATAATGTATTATTTTTTTGATATGTTGTTGGAGTCTATTGGCTAGGATTTTTTGAAGCTTTTTGCATTGATATTCACGAGGAATATTGGTCTGTAGTTTTCCATTTTAGTGATTTCTTTGCCTGGTTTGGTATCAAGGTTATGCTTACTTCATAAGTTGAATTTGGGAGGATTCCATCCTTTTTTATGTTCTGGAATAATTTGAGTAGGATTGGTGTCTGTTCTTCTCTGAACATTTGTTAGAATTCTCCAGTGAAACCGTCTGGGCCAGGACTATTTTTGTTGGTAATTTTTTTTTTTAATGACATATTCAATTTCTTTTGTTATGGGTCTGTTCAAATTTTCCACCTCAGTCTGTGTTGATTTAGGTAAGTAGTGTGTTTCTAGGAGCTCTGGTGGCGTAGTGCCTAAGGCATTTGACTGCTAACCAGAAGGCTGGTGGTTCAAAGCCACCAGCCACTCCTTGGAGGGAAGGTTGGGCAATCTACTTTTATAGTGATACTTCCTTGGAAACACAAGGAGGGATCACTGTGAATCGGATCCCACTTGATGGCAGTGAGTTTGGTTTGTTTTGGTTTAGTATGTTTCCAGAAATCTATCAATTTCTTCCAGATTTTCAAATTTGTTGGAGTACAGTTCTTCATAGTATCCTGATATTATCATTTATATTTCAGTTGGTTCTGTAGTGATGTTGCCCAACTCATTTCTTATTCATGTTACTTTTATTCTTTCCTTCTTTCCTTTGCTAAATTTGCAAGTGGTTTGTCAATTTTATTGATCTTTTCAAATAACCAACTTCTACTCTTGTGGATTTTTTCTATTGTCTTTCTATTTTCTGTTTCATTGATTTCTGCTCAAATCTTTATTATCATTTTTTCTTCTGGAGATTGTTAGGTTTTTTTGCTACTCTTTTTCTAATTGTTGGAGGTACTGGGTTAAGGTGTGTATTTTGGCCCTTTCTTCTTCTTCTTTTTTTTTTTAATTTAAATTTTTATTGTGATTTGGGTGAAAGTTTACAGAGCAAATTCATTTTCCTTATAGTAGTTCACACACACTTTGTCTCATGGCATTGACTGCAGTTTCCCACAATGCAACAGATCTCTACCCATGTCCTCCCCATAATCACCTCTTTCCTGTGTCCTTCCCTCCCATGCACTTCTGCCCCCTGTGTCATATCCCTGTGCATACATTGCCCTTCTATTCTCCCATGGTTGATCTCTCCAAGTTGTTTATCTCCCTGATGTAAATGTTCAGCTCATATGCCTGTCCTTTGTTTGGCTGGAAGCCACAGGAGTAGGTTCAATTCCAGACTTGAAGGAGAGCTAGGGGCCATAGTCTCAGGGGTTCCACCAGGCTCTATCAGACCAGCAAACCTGGCCCCCCCCCCCTTTTTTCTATGATTTTGAGTTTTGTTCCACATTGTCTCATCCTCTATCCAGGATATCCTACATAGATCCCCCTCTGAGTAGTTGACAGTGGTAGCCAGGCACCATCTAGTTCTTTTGATTTCATAATAATATAGGCTGGGGATCACGTGGTGTACTAGTCCCTTGGACTAATTGTTTCCATGTGTCTTTGGTTTTCTTCATTCTTCTTTGCTCTGGATAAGGAGAGATCCGTTATTGCAGCTAGAGGGCTACTTGAAAGCTTTACCGATCCCAGTTGCTACTCGCCAAAGTAGGATGTGGAACAATGTTTTTGTGTAGTATGTTATGACAATTGAGATTGATGTCCCCTGCGACCATGGTCCTAAGCCTACAGGTCCAACTACTTGTTCCCTCCGGGTAGCTGACTGTGGCCAAGAAGTGACTACAACCTTGTCCCTTGTCAGCTTTGCTTTACACCTGGAAATTCTTACAGAGCACGCAAATACACTTGTAGAAACATTGTCTGCCAACCCTATACATGGTCATGGGCACACTCCCTCCTGCATAGGCATACCTAATAATTCAGCTTGTCCACCCATATATCCACCTGTAGGTCAATGTTTGCCATAACTGACAACACAATACTGTTGTGCAAAAGGGTTCATCTTTGTTGTTTGCACTTCCCATGCATCTCTCTATGTCTTTCTGTTCCTCAATGCCACCGTGTTGATCACTCACATTTGGTACATTGCCCTTCCCTTCACCCAAATCAACACTTGTCTCAACCTGTTTAGCTGTGTTCCTTTCCTCCCTATCTATCTCTGGTAACCAACAAAGAAAATTTCCTTCCATTTATAAACCTTTCCCTGACTTTTTGCAGTAATGGACTAATATAGTGTTTGCCCTTGTGTGATTGACTTATTTCACTCAGCACAATATCCGCCAAGTTCTTTGATGTTATGTGGTGTTTTGCAGATTCTACATTATTCTTTATGGTTGCATAGTATTCCATTGTGTGTGTGCATTATAGTTTGGTTATCCATTCTTCTGTTAATGGGCACCTACATTGTTTCCATCTTTTTGCTATTGTAAATAGTGCTGTGATAAGCATGGATGTGCATATATATCTGTTGTTATTCTGGCTCTCACTTCTTTAAGATATATACTGGTTACCTAGTGCCACTCTGACAAGAATATACTACAAACGGGATGGCTTTAACAAACAGGAGCTTATTCTTACAATTTGGAGGCTTTAAGTCCAAGTTCAGGTGCAAGGCTCTAGGGGCTGGGTGAAAGCCCCTCAACCTTGAGGTCCAGCTCTGCCTCCTGCTCCCGGCCCACTGGAGCTAGAGGCATTTCTTCACTCAGACAGCTGCTGGCTGCTGAGGCTGAAAAACCCCCAAGATTGACAAGTAAAAAGGCACAGTCCTGATGTTACCAAATCACACGGTAGGCCATTAACTTAAGTCCATTGTAAGTCCCAAGGTTGTCAGAGCATAGCAGGCTGCTGAGCAATGACACGGTTACATGCAGGGTCCAAGTGTGCCATAGGCTAGAGACCATTCACAAAGGCTTCTGCTTAAATACAGGAAGCAGACCACATACCCAAAAACTACTCCCAGTAGATTGCACCATGGAGTTGATTACCAGTCTTATCTTGGGGAATACTACTGCCCAGCCACTCAACCAGGCCTAGCCAAATTGACACACAAACATAACCACCACATATACCAAGTAATGGAGTTTCTGGGTCAAATGGTATTTCTAATTCTAACTTTTTAAGGAATCACCATACTGCTTTCCACAGTGGTTGTATCATTTGACAGTCCACCAGCAGTGTATGAGAGTCTCAATCTCTCCACATCCTTGCCAGCATTTGTTATTTTCTGTCTTGTTGAACTTTGCTACTGGTGACAGGACAAGATGGTATCTCATTGTTGTATTGATTTGCATCTTTCTGTTGGCTAATGATCGTGAACATTTCTTCATGTGTTTGTTGGCCACCTGAATATCTTCTTTGGTATAGTGTCTATTCATGTCTTCTGCCCATTTTTAAATTGGGTTATTTGTCTTTTTGTTGTTGAGATGTTGGAGTTTTCTATAAATTTTAGAGAAAAGCCCCTTGTCAGATATGTCATTGCCAAATATTATTTCCCAATCTGTAGGCTCTCTTTTGACTCTTTTGGAGAAGTCTTTGAAAGCACATACAAATTTAATTTTTAGAAGTCCCATTCATCTAATTTATCTTCTGCTATTTGTGCATTTTCGGTTATGCTTGATAGTCTACTTATGCCATATATTAGGGCCTCTAGTTTCACATTTAAGTCTTTGATCCATCTGGACTTAGTTTTCGTGTATGGTGTGAGGTAAGTATCTGGTTTAATTTTTCTGCAAATAGATAACCAGTTTTGCTAGCACCATTTGTTAAATAGACAATCTCTTCCCCATTTAATGGATTTCAGCCCTTTGTCAAAGATCATCTGACTATAGGTCGATGGATCTATTTCTGGGTTCTCAATTCCATTCCATTGGTTTATGTGTCTGTCATTGTACCAGTACCAGCCAGTTTTGACTACTGTGGCTGTACAGTAGGTTTTGAGATCTGGGAATGTGAGACTTCCTACTTTATTCTTCTTCAATATTGCTTTCCTTATCCAAAGTCTCTTTCCTTTCCATATAAAGTTAGTGATTGGTTTTTCCATATCCTTAAAGAATATTAATGGGATCTGGATTGGGATTGCATTGAATGTATAGATTGCTTTGGGTAGAATTGACATTTTCACAATGTTCGATCTTCCTATCCATGAGCATGGTATGTTCTTCCATTTATGTAGATCACTTATGTTTACTTGAAGTAGTCTTTTATAATTTTATTTGTACAAGTCTTTTGTGTCCCTGGTAAGATTTATTCCCAAGTATTTAATTTTTGGGGGAGCTATTATAAATGGTAAGGAGCTCTGGTAGTATAGGGCCTAAGGTACTTGACTGCTAACCAGGAGGCTGGTGATTCAAACCCACCAGCCACTCCTTGGAAGGAAGTTTAGGCAATCTACTTCCGTAATGATACCACTTTGGAAACCAAGGAGGGGTTGCTATGAGTCAGGTCCGACTCAATGGCAAATAACAACAATAAAAACATTATAAATGGTATTGATTTCCTTTCTTCTTTTTTTGATGGGTGCATTTATTGCTATAAATTGGCCTTAGATCATTGCTTTTGCTGTGTCCCAAAGATTTTTGTATAATGTGTTTTCATTCTCATTTGATTCAATGAATTTTTTAATTTCATTTTTTATTTCTTCTATTACCCAGTCTTTTCTAAAACCAAAAACAACAAAAAAAAAAAACCTCACTGCTGTCGAGTTGGATCCGACTCATAGCGACCCCTCCTTGGGTTTCCAAGGCAGTATCACTATGGAAGATTGGGCAATCTACTTCCATAGTGATACTGCCTTGGAAACCCAGGGAGGGGTCATTATGAGTCAGGTCTGAATTGATAGCACATAACAACAACAACAACATCACTACGGAAGTAGATTTCCCAGTCTTCCTTCTGAGGAGTGGCTCATGGTTTTGAACCTCCAGCATTCTGAGGGTGTTAATTAGATTTCCATGTGTTTTCTCTTTTTCCATTGATCTTCCTATTGTTGATTTCTAATTTTATAGCATTGTGGTCTGAGAAAATGTTTTGCAGTATTTCAATGTTTTAAAACTTTTTTAGGCTTGCTTTGTAGCCTAATATATGGTCTATCCTAGAGAATGTTCCATGTGCACTGCAAAAGAATGTATATTGTACTGTTGTTGAGTGAAGTGCTCTGTGGATGTCTATAAGGTCAAGTTTGTTGATTGTATTGTTTAGTTCTTCTACATCTTTGTTGTTTCTTTCCAGTTGTTTTATCTTTCATTGAAAGTGGTGTATTATATAGTTAATAAGTTGTACATGCAGACCATTCAACTCAGGATGACACACCCACATACTCTATGGCAATACATCCCTTAGAGCAATAGACCATGAGACACTAGAGGACCAACATTCAAACTGAGAAAATGCAGGACCAATAGGAGTGCATAAATATGAGAGGCACAGGGGGAGGGTCGCAGGGTAGGGAGGGGAGGAGACTGGGTTAGGGCTGGACATTGCGAATGGGGAGTGAAACTAAATGTACACATTATGTTGAATGTAAAACAAGCTTTTAAAATAAATAAATAAATAAATAATAATAATAATAAAGAAAGTTTGAGATCCAAAAGAAAGTTTGAGTGATCAATGTGCAAGTTCAATACTGTAAGTAATACATGGTTTTTATTAAAAGAGTAAAATAAAGTCAGACAAAAAAAAAAGTGGTGTGTTATAGTCTCCTACTATTACTGTAGTGTCATCTATTTGTCTTTTCAATTCTGTTAATGTCTGACTTGCTGTATTTTGAGGCTTTTTCATTGGGTGGGTAGATATTTGTTATGGTTATGTTCTCTTTTTTAGTTGATTTTTAATTGTTATGTAATGTATTTCCTTCTCTCTTATTGTTGTTTTTGTCTAAAGTCAATTTTATCAGAAATTAATATTACCACTCCTGCTCTTTTTTGATTGCAATTTGCTTGATATATCTTTTCCCAGCGTTTGACTTTATTCTATTTTTGCCTTTGTCTCTAAAGTGTGTCTCTTATAGACAGTGTGAAATCAAAAACCAAACTCACTGCTGTCCAGTTGATCTCGACTCATAGCAACTCCTCCTTGGGTTTCTGAAGTGGTATCTTTACAGAAGTAGATCGCCTAATCTTCCTTCCGAGGAGTGGCTAGTGGGTTTGAACTGCCAGCCTTCTGGTTAACAGTCAAATGTCTGTTTTCTTACCCAGTCTGCAGCTCTCCATCTCTTGAGTCATGCATTTAGTCCATGTACATTCAGTGTAATTATCAACAAGTATGAATTTGTTGCTGCCATTTTTATGTGTTTTTTTTTTTTTTGTGTGTGTGGTGTAGCTGATTTCTTTGTTCCATGTAATTTTTCTGTGCTGAGCTCATTTTGTTGATGAATCATGTTATCATTTCCTTCATTGATATTGTTTCAGTATTTGCTAAATATTTGTGCTTGTCCTCTTTTTTATTTTGATTTGAAGGGTTATCATTTTTCTTTGAGATTACCCTGTGATTTATAATTTTCTTCCCAAGTTTAGAACAGTCTGTTCTATTTTGCAGTTTTCTCAACTTTCTCTCTGTTTAGAAATTCTGTAACTACACAATATTTTCTTCTTTTTGCTTTGTAGTTGTCTTCATTTACCAGTTGATGTCTCTGGTTCCCTGTTTGCAATCTTATAAGCTTGTTTTTCTTGGATACTTCCATAGCTGAATTGGTTTCTTGGTTATGTAATCATGTGTTTAATGGTTGGTTGTTGTTTGCTGTTGTTTGTTCTCTGTCCAAAGGACTCCTTTTAGTGTCACTTGTAAGTCTGGTCTTGTCATAACAAATTCTCTTAATTTCTGCTTACCTAGAGATGTCCTCTAATTTCACCATTTTATTTGAGGTGTAATTTTGCTGGGTATACAATTCTTGGTTGGAAATTTTTTTCTTTCAGGTTTTTATATATACCAACCCATTGCCTTCTTGCTTGCAGGGTTTCTGCCTAGAAATTAGAGCTTAGTTTTATTGGTTTCCCTTTTTAGGTAACTTTGTTGTTTTTTTTGTTCTGCTTTCAGGATTATTTCTTTGTCTTTGGTTTTGGTGAGTTTTATGATGATGTATCTTGGTGATTTCCTTTTGGGGTCTGTCCTGTTTGGGGTTACTTGGATTTCTTGAATGGACATCTTCTTGTCTTTCATGATATTAAGGAAATTCTCTTACAAGAAATTTTTGATTATTTTCTCTGTGGTTTTGTTTGTCTCCTTCTGTTCTGGAATTCTAATTACACGTAGGCTGTTCTACTTGAATCTTATTCTTTTTCATTTTGTTTTGATCTTTTTTTTGATTGATTCCTTACCATAGAAGGATTGAGATATTTGTCTTCCATCTCACTAATTCTTCCATTGGTTCAATTCTACTCCTTTGTCCATTCAATGTGTTACCTGTTTCTGAAAATTTGGTATTAATCTTCCAATTTCTATCTGTAGATTTTGTATCATTTCTAATTTTTCATTTATTTTGTTGTTTTATTTTTGTATTGTCTTCAGAAATTGTTCTAGATTTTTGTCTGCGTTTTCCTTAATTTTTTTCAATGTTTTCCTTGATCTGCCTCTCTTGAAGGTACCTAAATATAATTCTTTTCAGTTCCTTATCAGGGAGTTCCAATCCTGCTTCTTCTTCAGGGATGTGTTCTGGGTCTGTATTCCAGTCCCTTGTTTCTATTGCTTTATCTTGCTTCTTTGTGTGGACTGTGATGGTCTGTTGTCTCTGAGACATTGTGATTTTGTTGTATTTACACTTAATTGGTAATTGCATGTTGGACAGATTTGCTTAAGATTTTATTTTTTTTTTTGGGGGGAGGGTGTATCTGAATAAGCAGGGCACTGTGCTCCTCTGTTCGTTAGTTGGCAGCATTTATGTACTCACTACATGTCTCCTTTCTATCCCTCAGCCTCTGGTATGTCCATGCCATCCTTAGCCAGTGGAGCCTATTCTTAAGTCCCTGGATCTGAATGAGAGAGCACTGGCAGTTTAAAGATACAAAATGACTGCAGCACTTGTAAACATTCAGAATGGTGGCCATGCCCTTCAGACAGCCAAAAGTCCACACCTCAGCTTGTCTCCTTGTTTGCTGTTTCTCTTTTTAGTCACCAGCCACCAGTGCAGTTGTACATGCAGCCCTTGGCAAGCAGGACTGATTTTTAGGTTAATTCTCTGGTCCTAACACAACTTGGAAATATTCAAACTGTCTGTGCTGTCAGGATAGCTGACAGTCTGCAGTCCATTTGCCTCCTTATTCACTGTTTTCATGCAGGTTCCTCTACTAGTTGGTGTTTAATCCACTTTTTAATCCTTCCTTTCAAAGCTCAGGGCTCCAGTATTATCTTCAGTATCTGTTTCAATTAGTTTATCTTTTCTTTGTGAGGAGGGTCTGTGTAGTTTGTCTGCCTATTCTGCCATCTTATCAGAAGTCATCGTTTGATTCCTTGATTGCTGCTTCCATGGGCGTTGATTGCGGATGCAAGTAAATGAAATCCTTGACAATTTCAGTCTTTTCTCCATTTATTGTGATGTTACTTATTGGTCCAGTTGTGAAGATTTTAATTTTCTTTTTGTTGAGGTGCATTCCATACTGCAATGCAATCTTTGTTCTTCATCAGTAAGTGCTTCAAACCCCCTTCACTTTTAGCAAGCAAAGTTGTGTCATCTGCATATAACAGGTTGTTAATGAATCTTCCTTCAATCCTGATGCCACATCTTTCTCCATATAGTTTAGTTTTTCAGATTATTGGCCCTGCATACAGGTTGAATAAGTATGGTCAAAGACCACAATATTGATGTACACCTTTTCTGATTTTAAACCATGCAGTATCACTTTGTTCTGTTTGAATGACTGCTTCTTGGTTTGTACATAGGTTCCTTATGAACATAATCAAATGTCCTGGAGTTCTTATTCTTCACAATGTTATCCATGATTTATAATGATATACACAGTCAAATGCTTTTGCATAGTCAAAAAAGCACAGTTAAACATTTTTCTGGTATTCTCTGCTTTCAGCCAAGATCCATCTGACAGGAGTGATGATGTTCCTTGTTCCACATCCTCTTTTGAATCTGGCTTACATTTCTGGCAGTTCCTCTATATACTGAATTATTTTCAGCAAAATTTTATTTGTGTGTGTGATATTAGTAACATTGTCTGTTAATCTATTGGATCCTTTCTTTGGAATGGCCACAAATACAGATTTCTTCCAGTCAGTTGGTCAGGTAGTTGCAATGTAATAAATTACATATTATAGCTTTTCTGGCCATAGTCTTTGTAAACTCTGTGGTGTAATTTGCAACTGAGTAGCTCCTGATTGTTAAAGTTATCCACCTGGGGTATTTATGTTGAGAGTGGCACAAAGCAATCTTCTGGGACGTTCGTTCTCTCAGGTGTATAGAATTCTGATGTTGGGATTGGTTAGTTTGGCCACTCTGCCCGGCTCAAAAGCTCTCCTAGAGGCAGAAGGAATCTTTCACTGCCGGCTGAGAGATTCTGCTGAGAGAGATGTGAGAGACATGTACTGCAGAGAGAGAGAGATGAGAGGTACACATTGCTGAGAGAGAGACACAAGAGACATGCACTACTGAGAGAGAGATGTGCTACCGAGAGAGACTGCCAGCTGCTGAGTGAGACAGCTAGCTGCAAGAGACTGATTGCATTCCCAAATTGTACTCTGTTGCTTCCCTAATAAACCCCATAATCTGTGAGTTCTGTGTGGCCACTGCAGTGAATTACTGAAGCCAGCAGAGAGGTGGGTGCCGCAGGAGGAACAGTTGGCATCAAGGTTAGTAAGAGGGCTGGAGGGTGGCAGGCCTTGGGTTGCTGATGGGATCTGTCTTCCTGTTGTGGGGTTAGAGGAGGTCAGAAGATGCTGTTCCCTTGCACCTTTTGCAGTAGCTGTCTTCCAAATTTCTTGACATAAACAAGTAAGTGCCTCTGGTGCTGCATTTGTTTGTTGAAACATCTCAGTGAGTATTCTGTCAATTCCTGGAGCCTTGTTTTTGGCCAGTGCCTTCAGTATAGGTTGGACTTCTTTCTTCAATACTTTCAGTTCTTGAACATTGCTACTTCCTGCAATGGTTGAATATCAACCTATTCTTTTTTTGGTATAGTGTCTGTGTTTATTTCTTCCATCTTCTCTTGATTCTTCTTGTATTGTTCAATATTTTCCCCTTAGAATCTTTTATCATTGTAACTTGAGGCTTGAGATTATTATTTTTTTTTTTTCCTTCATTTCTTTCAGCTTGAGTTATGTCAAGTGTGCTCTTCCCTTTTGGTTTTCTAACTTTAGGTGTCACATATTTCATTATAATACTTTACTTTGTCTTCTTGATTTGCTTTTTGAAATCTTCTGTTCAGCTCTTTTATCTTGTCATTTCTTCTATTCACTTTAGCTACTCTCTGTTCAAGAACAAGTCTTAGAGTCTCTTCTGACATCCACTTTGATCTTTTCTTTCTTCCTTGCCTTTTTAATAACTGTTTGCTTTCTTTGTATATGATGTCCTTGATTTCATCCCACAACTTATCTGTTCTTCAGTCTTTAGTGTTCAATGCATCAAATCTATTCTTGACGTAGTCTTTAAATCTGGTGATATATACTCAAGGTCACAGTTTGGCTCTTGTGGTTTTAATTTTCTTTAGCTTCAGCTTTAACTTGCATATGAGCAAGTGATGGTGTGTTCTACAGTCAACCCCTGGCCATGTTCTGACTGACAAAGTTGAGCTTCTGTATCATCTCTTTCCACAGATACATTTGATTTGATTCCTGTATATTCCATCTGATGAGGTGCACATATATTGTTGCTGTTTATGTTGATGACAAAAAGATGTTTGACATGAAGAGGTTGTTGGACTTGCAAAATTTTATCATGTGTTCTGGGACACTGTTTATGTTACCAAGGCCATATTTTACAACTATTGATCCTTCTTCTTTATTTCCATCTTTTGCCTCCCAATCACCAGTAATCATCACTGCAGGTTTTATAGCTAGGGGTTTGAAATGTCTCAATATCTGGAATATATGGTAGGATGAAACTCTGTTTGTTCTTAATCCCCCCCCCCCTTTTTATTCTGGTCAGGTAGGCAATACATTATATGTACAAAAAGCGGTAAACTATCCTGCTAATTTTCTGTGTCTCAGAGTCTATGCTCCTGCCTCTCAGTAGCCTCTCCTGACATCTCTCCTAGCTGAAGTTTGTGTTGGATGTCTGTCTTATTTGCCCCCACATTACCCTGTATTTTCTTGCTGTGCTTTTAATTTCCCCTCCTAGAGTGTAAGCTCTGTGAAGACAGAGATTGTCTCTGTTTTCTTTTCCATTGTTTCCCTAGTGCCTGGCACCATCTGACAGCTAGTGTTTAGTGAATACTTGTTTATATAGGAGCTCTGGTGGTGTAGTGCCTAAGGCATTTGACTGCTAACCAGAAGGCTGGTAGTTCAAACCCAACAGCCACTCCTTGGAAGGAAGATTGGGCAATCTCCTTCCATAGTGATACCACCTTGGAAACCCAAGGAGGGGTCGCTATGAGTTGGATCTGACTTGACGGCAGTTTTTTTTTGTTGTTGTTTATATGAATGATACTCAAACCTCTATCTTTTCTTTCTAGTTTCAAATGCTGGCACAGATGGAATGCTTGGGTTTTCAAAACCATCTCTTCTGGAACATGCTATAGAAAGAAAAAGTGCTATTTCTCTTGATGCTGCTATGAAATTTATAAAATTAGCTTTTAACTATGAGGAATGGAGTTTATTTGAATCATCAGCTGCACAATTTATTTATTTTCTCCAGGTAATATATGCAAAGCCATTAATTTGTTTTCATTTTCTTAAGATAGCATTGAATTACAAATTAACTTTAGGGATATACTTATTTCTTTTAGAAGCAGAATTGTCCAGAGTCAAAGAAAGCAGAGATGGATTTAACTCTTCTTCTTGCAATAGAACCTCTAATCAATGTAAAGAGAAACAAAGGTTTGGTCTTTCCTTTGGAAAACTTCAAAGAAGGACAATGTGTTCAAGCTCATGTTAGAAAAATTGCTCTTCAGGGTGAATATTTATTTTTCTTTTTTGAAAATTGAAATGATTTTATCTGATACAATATGCTTATTCATAGGTGAGATGAGAGAAAGAAATTTGAAGATGGAGGGAGCAGGAACTGCAAAGGCCTTGAGCCTAGAGTGGTTATGGTGTGTTGAAGGAATAGCATGAAGGCAGGTACAGCTGAAGTGCGTTGGTGGTGATGGTGGAGATTAGCAGTGTGGAAGGAGATGAAGTCAGAAGGAGCTGGGCATCAGCTCATGCAGGCTCTTAGGCCTTGTAGTGCTGCTAAATTTAATCTGAGTGAGGGTTTTGGATAGAGGAATGAGTCTCTACTTAGTTGCTGTCCAGCAGGGCAATTGAATGAAAAGCTATCAGCCAGTAGAACCAAGGAAGATCTGTAATGGTTTCTGTCTTTCCAGCATTCAGGGTCTTCCATTCTAGGACTTTTCAAGTCTTAAAAATTATCATGTATTAATTGAAAATCAATACAAATTATGGCCCCAACTTACTGCTTTTCAAATTCAGATTCACTTATGTGAATATAATAGACTTAAGGGAGCTCTCGTAGCATAATGCCTTTGACTGCTAACCAGAAGGTTGGTGGTTCAAAC
>NW_006921840.1:3616676-3618464 GCF_000298275.1 Orycteropus afer afer | reverse complement strand
GGCTAAGATACTTGACTGCTAACCAGAAGGCTGGCGGTTCAAACCCACCAGCCACTCCTCAGAAGGAAGATGGAGCAATCTACTTCCGTAGTGATATTGCCTCGGAAACCCAAGGAGGGCTCGCTGTGAGTTGGGTCTGACTCGATGGCACATAACAACAACAACAACAAAGCCCACTTAGATTAGTTTTCATGTACAAGTATTTAAAGTATTTTATTGACTTATTTTTCCAGATATTATTTATGTCATTTTTATAGAATTTCTTTGTTTCTTTGCCTTTTCTATTTGGAATTTTATGATTGAATTTTAATTTTCTCTGCTTTATTTTTGAGACTCTTGTATGAAAACTGGATATTCAGAAGATATTTTCCAGTTGGCAGCAACCTTATATTCCTGTGTCTGCTCTTCTCCCCAGGTGAAATAGCTATTTTGGATAATTTTTAATAGTGTGGAAGCAGGCTATTATATATCTAATTTAAAGCCAGATTTACAATATCACATAAATTACACCTTGCCATCATTTTGTATTGTTTAATCATTAGAATAAGAGGTTGAATTAGATCCTGGTTTGCTATAATTTTAAGTTTCTTTTTATTATTGTCATTATTTTGAGTATCAACCTGTTCCTTTTTTGGAAATTTCTGGGCTAGCTATATTTCTACTAATGAAGGAAATGAGAAAGTACTTATAATAAAGAGTAAATCTTTTTAATGAAATCTGATTTTCAGTCTATGGGCATGAAGCTTGGTTGTCATTTGGAGTCAGTCACTTTGCACACAATGGTCAATATTTAGAAATGGCCTATGTCAATGTTCTAGGTGAAACTAGTACAGCACTGGCTTTAAAACTGAGTTGTAGGGTAGACAGGAAGATGGCGTCTTACCTGTAGCCCACATGCTAGTTCCCTCTAGCATCTTAGTGCCTAAAAACTAGGTGCAGCAGTTAGAAGGGGGGGGGGATCCTGGTACTCTGAACAGCTCATTAAGTCAGAGTACACCAACCTCAGGAGAGTAGGATTAGAAAGGAGAGAGAAGCAGTGTAATTACCTGGAAAAAATGTAGGTGAACTTGCCCTGTGGAGCGCTGACTGGCCAGTGAGACAGAGTATCAGAGTGCTCTCTGGGGCGGTGGAGATAACACACCTGAGGACCCGTGACTACTTCATGGATCTACCTTCAGCACCCGCTTTTATTGGTAAATGTGGGACCACAGGGAGGGAGCAGAGACCCCTCTGGCTCCAGGTGCTGCTGAATTGGGAGCAGAGAGGGAAGGTTGCCACAAGTGGGTGGACCCTGGGACTAACTTGTGGCACCGGTAAGGGCAGCTATCCCAGGACAGCTTTTTGGCATGGAGGGGCCTGGAATATGGGTTGTTTGCTGTCTGAATCTGGTGGAAAGTAGCAGCCCCCTAACCTTTGGGGTCTTTGCTGAACTTGAGCTGTGGGCCTGTGAGTAACAGTGTAACATCATTAGCAGCCTATTCAAAGCCCTGGGAATGGCTACTGGCATCTTGGAGCTTTTTTCCCTCTCTTTTCTTCCTCTTCTCCCTGACTCTCCCCTGCCTCATCCAATAGAAAAACCACATTCAGCCACCACAACCCCTGCCAGCTTGAATCCTAAACCCCTGTCATGACTAACAGACCCCTGCATCCACATTCCACACAGTGATTTCATCATTACAAAGAAAACTGCAGAGCAACCCAGCACACCTGAGTTAATAACAAAAATAATTAAATACACCAGCTCCACTTTTCCAAAAATATTAAATCATAAAATCAAGACAAAACAAA
>NW_006921840.1:3614497-3616241 GCF_000298275.1 Orycteropus afer afer | reverse complement strand
ACACCAGCCTGTATGAAGAAATATCAGAACAAAGATTTAAGAGAAATGAAGAGAACCTCAGAGTTATATGGGACTACATGAAGAGAAACAACATACACTTCATTGGAATACCAGAAGAAGAGGAAAAAAGAAAGAAAGAAAAAAAAACTCCAAGAAAATTGTGGAAGACTTACTAACAGAAAAATTCCCCATATCATGAAGGAAGAAAAGATATTTGTCCAAGAAGCACAAAGAACCCCATACTATCTCTTGGGATAGATCCCAAGAGAAAAACACTGAGGCATATCATAAGCTCTCCAAAACCAAAGACAAAGAATCTTGCGAACTGCCTGGGACAAAAGACACATTACTTATAACAAGCAAACAGTTAGGCTGAGCTCTGATTACTCAGCAGAAACCATGTAGGCAAGAAGGCAATGGGACAGCATATATAAAACACTGAAAGAAGAGAACTTCCAACCAAGAATCCTATGTTGTTGTTGTTATGTGCCGTCAAGTTGGACCGACTCATAGTGACCCCTCCTTGGGTTTCCGAGGCAGTATCACTATGGAAGTAGATTGCCCCATCTTCCTTCCAAGAATCCTATATCCGGCCAAATTGTCCATCAAATATGAGGGTGAAATCAAGACATTCTCAGACAAAAGAAATTAAAGAGATTTTGTGAAAACCAGATCAACCCTACAAGAAATGCTTATGGAAGTCCTTCCAGTTGAGAACCCATAACAGATAACAACAAAGTCAGAACACATGATATCAACACTAAAACCAAATCAGAAATAGACACTCCAAATAAGGCCATAAAACATTGTATACTGAAAACAAGGGACTCAATCTGTACACAACAATAGCAACTAACCTAATAGAGGGAATAAAAGGTACAACACTTCCAAATGGAGAGGAACACAGGACAATGTCCTCATAGAACAGACTGTTCCAAAAATATAGACAAGAATTCACTCAAAGGTAACCACAGAGGAAATAACAGTCCCCCTAAGCAAACCCAGAAGGAAGGAAAACGTGGGTTTAGTAAGCACAAAACCAACAATAAAGAAGAAAAGAGAGGAAACACTTGACAACAAGATGAACTCAGCACAGAAAAGTATATGGACCAAGGAAACTCCAACAACATGACAAAAAAATACAGTAGAATGATAGCAATGAATGCATACCTATTACTAATTGCACTCAATGTGTATGGCCTAACTGCACCAATCAAGATTGTGTAGCAGACTGGATGAGAAAAGAAGACCCAGAGATATGCTGACCACAAGAGACTCACCTTAGACACAAAGATAAAAGCAAACTAAGAGTTAAGCGGTGGAAAAAATATACCAAGCCAGTGGTAACCAAAAAAGAGCAGGAGTGGAAATATTAATTTTTGATAAAATAGACTTTAAGATGAAAAACAACATAAGAGACAAAGAAGGATACTATATGATGCTGAAAGGGTCAATTGACAAAGAAGACATTACAATAATAAGTATGTATGCACTCAATGAAAGTACTCCAAAATATGTGAAGCAAATATTAATTGAATTGAAAGGGACAACAGACAACTCATCAATAGTAGTAAGGAGACTTTAACACACCACTTTCAAGGAGGGACAGATTAATTAGAAAAAAACTCAATAAAGATACAGAAGAACTCACCAACACAATCAACCAACTCAACCTCATAGACATATACAGAGCATTGCAGCCAACAAAAGCACAGTTCACATTCTTCTCCAGTGTACATGGATC
>NW_006921840.1:3612641-3613210 GCF_000298275.1 Orycteropus afer afer | reverse complement strand
TGTGCATTTTTACTTGTCAGCCTTGGGTTTGTCAGCCTCAGCAGCCAGCAGCTGTCTGAGTGAAGAAAAGCCTCCAGCTTCAGTGGGCCAGGAGCAGGAAACAAAGCTGAGGCTCAACATTGAGGGCCTTTCACCCAGCCCCTGGAGCCTGGCACCTTGAACTCAGACTTAAAGCCTCCAAAACTGTAAGATAATAAACTCCTATTGGTTGAAGCCATCCCATTTGTGGTATATTCCTGTCAGAGTGGCACTAAGTAACCAAAACACTCCCAAATTCATTTTATGAAGCAAGCATAACACTAATACCCAAACCAGGGAAAGGCACCATTAAAAAGGAAAACTACAGACCAATATTCCTCATGAACATAGACGCAAAAATCTTCAACAAAATCCTAGCCAACAAAATCCAACAACATATCAAAAACAAACAAACAAACCAAAAACAAAACCATCCTAACCAAGTGGGATTCTTACCTGGTATGCAAGGTTAGTTCAACATCAGAAAAACAATCAGTATAATCTACCACATAAACAAAACAAAACAAAAGAACCACATGATCATATCAATC
>NW_006921840.1:3610328-3611361 GCF_000298275.1 Orycteropus afer afer | reverse complement strand
AGCTGGGTAACTTTGATTTTAGAGGAAATACACTTATTCTAGGTCATCTGTTGATGCCTAATGACAGGTTCTGTTTAGTTTTTCCTTGTCTCCCATTCCTCTTACGTACCGTATTTTTACCCAAACACCATGTATCTTCTGTGCTTGTTTGCAAATTACTCCCCCCTCCATGTGTTTTCTTAAGCACCACTGTGCCTATAGATAGATAGATAGATAGATAGATAGATAGATAGATAGATAGATTGGCAAACAAATGTAGGAGATGGGTTATTTGTGTGAAAATATGGTATACCCTGTCCTAGCTCCCCCCATCCATGTTTCCTCCTCACCTTTTCTCTATTCTTTATTATCTTAATGCAGAAATTTAAAAATAATATTAAAAAAAAGACAGTTAAATTTTGATGGAGCTAGTAGGTTTACATACTATCTAAAAATGTTTAGGGTTTTCATTTTAGAGAGGCAGAAGCAGTGTAGAGTGGTGAAAAGAGAGGACTCAGGAACTAGACTGCTTGGTCTGAATCCTGCCTCTGCTACTTTCTAGGCCTTTCGTCTTGGAAAACAACTTAATCTCCTTTTGCTTCAGTTTCCTATGACAATAATACTCACCTTGCATAGTTATAAGGATTAAATGAATTAGTATCTGGCACACAGTAAATGTTTTATGTCTCTATCTATATAAAAATAAAATTAAAATATAGATATATGAAGGTGTCTCTCTCTCTTTTATATTCTTATTCATTTGCTGTGTCACTTTTGTTTTCAGAATGTTCAGCCTGATAAAGAAATCGTTGTGGACATGATAATGTTCCTGTGGCAGAGATGCAAATTAGGAATTCAGCGGATCAATACGTCCAAAAGTGACTATGCAAAATTCACCCAGAAAATCAGTACTAACAAAGTATTTATTTTTGTTTCCTTTCTCATATTTTTTTGTTTTTACAAAGTTAAGTTGTGACACACATTTAAAATTTAAATTTTCCCTCTTTATCCAACTGTGTAACAACCATCATTTGCATATGTGTGTGTTAAGAAG
>NW_006921840.1:3607005-3609808 GCF_000298275.1 Orycteropus afer afer | reverse complement strand
TAACTTGGAAGCTTAGGAGAAGATATTTAATCAATAATAGATTCTTCTGTGATTCTGCAGCCTCCTAATTTTAGATACATTAGAATTCAGGGAGGTGATTTTATCAGATACTCAAAGTGATGTTGGTGGGTAAATACTGTTTTATCATCTTAGATCTCAAAGTATGGTGGTTACTTTTATTAGCTAAGCTTTGGAGAAGGACAGTTTCTAAGGCATCTAATGTAGAGCCTGAAACATAGTAGATCCTCAAAGAATGCATCCCTCCACTTGTTTTCCCCTCACTGTTCAGTAGTGATCATAACAGCTACTTTGGTAATGACTTTGTGGATAATCTTCACTGATATACAAAAACAACAAATCCTTAATTTGTCATTTGCTTACAGATAGGTAAACTTATCAGTTTAATTGAGCCTTCTTTATGAATTTATATGAACAGATTGATTTGTAAATATTTGATTAAGGTAACTGATCTTTATGTTATCCATAATTAAGATGTACTAATAAGAGGGATGATGCAGATGATTAATGAACTTGGCTGCTAACCCAAAGGTTGGAGGCTCCTGTCTACCCAGAGGAGCCTTGGGAGAAAGGCTGCCAATCTACGTCTAAAAAATCAGCCATTGAAAGCCCTGTGGGTGACAGTTCTGTTCTGACACAGACTAGGTTGCCATAAGTCAGAATCAACTCAACTTTTTTTTCAAATAAGGAGAACGTACTTGTATAATGAGCCCTGGTGACACAGTGGTTAAAGCACTCGGCTGCGAAACAAAATGTTTGTGGTTTGAATCCCCAGGTGCTCTGTGAGAGACATACGTAGCAACCTGCTTCTACAAAGATTACGGCTTCGGCAGCCTTATGGGGCAGTTCTAATCTGTTTTATAAATTCACTGTGAACTGGCAGCAATGGATTTGAGTTGGTACCTGTATAACATTTCCATATAGTTACAAAATGATGACTTTATGGAAGGTAGTACGTTTTGAAAAATGTGAATTTTTCTACAGTATGATTCATTATTAATTGATTTTGCTATATATTTTCTCTCTTTAGTGGATTTATCTTTTGTGGCAGATAAATGAAATAATTCATTGCTGTAAAATGGAGGACATCGACATTGTGGTGGTCGCAGAGGTCACATTACGATTAAGTGAAATATTGGAGTGTTTAGGAAACCCAACAAGAAAATTTAAAAAATCTCTAGGTAAAATACTGAATAAAAAAGTGTGAGATTATTAATATACAGACAGATGTTAACATGTAAGTAGGAATTGGAATAAAGTACAGGATGACTTCATTAATGTAAATTAGACATTTCAGTATTGTGCTTTATTGATGATTTATAACCAGAGGTAGAAAGAATTGTTGTTGTTGTTGTTATGTGCCGTCGAGTCGGCCCCGACTCATGGCGACCCCTCCTTGGGTTTCCGAGGCAGTATCACTATGGAAGTAGGATTGCCCAACCTTCCTTCCAAGGAGTGGCTGGTGGGTTTGAACCGCCAGCCGTCTGGTTAGCAGGCAAGTGTCTTAGCCACTATGCTACCAGAGCTATAGGAGGTTTAATCATGGGTGTCAGAAAAAGGTTACATGCTGTGAGGTTCAATGGCAGACAGGACTCTTACTGTCTTTTCCTCACTCATTTGTTTCCCTTCTCCATTTCTTATCACCACCTACTCCACTCTTTCCCCTTCTCTTTCATTCTTCCTTTCTCTTCCCCCTTTGTCCTATTTCATATCTTCTCTTCCATTTCCCCATGGAGCGTGTGCTTCTTGAAGGAAGAGAGCATGTTTTGGTGACAGTTATATTCTTGGCATCCACACACTGCCTATCACAGGGTGGAGGTTCAAATACATATTTGTTGAATGTATCAGTGTTCTTCTACCTTTCAGCTAGCCTGGGCCATTCCAGTCTCTATCAGCTCTTCAGGTGATTTGAATACATATCAAAGCTTGAGAACCACTGGTTAGAGATCTCTGGTCATCAAACATGTTTAATGGCCTGAAGTTATATTTTTGAAATACCCTACCTTAAAATGCTCTCTCCTTTCTCTTCTAATTTCCTCTTTTAAAAATTCTTCTCCTTATATATTCTATTTATCCACTTCTTTTTATTTTCTTATTTTTGCCCTCATTTCCCACCCACTCACCTACTGTCCTTATCCTAAACTATTTCTGCCACCACTCTGTTTTCCTCCTTCCAGAAGATGCCATCTCTCAAAGGGGGGCCGATATTTCTGACCTTGTTTTTTCTTCTGTCTGTGGTTAGACCCCTTAGCTCTATACCCATATGTAGAGAATGAGGTGGGATGTCCATGGTGGGAATAGAGTATTTATTTTACTATTTCACCTGACTGATAGAGTGTGTATGTCTTCTGGACAACTTTGTAATACAGGCATTGTTTTCCCAGAAATTCACTAATTTGACTCTCCCTGTCCTCATCCTCAGTTGTTGAGTGTGGCTTTGGAGATGAGATATTACAGCCATGGCTCTTAAACTTTGATAGATATCAATATCATCTTGGAATTGATAAAAATACAAGGCCAAGGCCCTATCCTATGTCAGCTCTCACTCACTGCCATCAAGGCGGATTCGACTCATAGTTATTCCTCCTTGGGTTTCTGAGGCAGTATCACTACAGAAGTAGATTGCCCAATCTTCCTTCTGAGGAGCGGCTGCTAGGTTTGAACCACCAGACTTCTGGTTAGCAGTCAAATGCCTTAGGCACTATGCCACCAGAGTGCCTATGTCAGCTAGCCTGGGCCATTCCAGTCTCTATCAGCCCTTTGGGTGATTTGGATACATATCAAA
>NW_006921840.1:3604594-3606486 GCF_000298275.1 Orycteropus afer afer | reverse complement strand
CATTAATATTACAGCTTACCAAATTAGCCACAATTCCTTTGCTTCTAATTGTATTTTAAAAATGAAAGGAGTCCCCTTCAAGATATTTGTCTGTTTGTTAAGTAATATTTTACTAATTTGAATTATTTAATAAATTTTAAGATATATCATCATGTAAAAATTTTTAAATTGTTTCTCTAATTTTGACCAGCCTTCCTTGGTATTGGTCCAAATTCACAAGGGTTGTATGCTGTTATTGTCTGAATGCATTTAAATGGACTTTATAAAATGCACAGGAAGGCAAATTTCTTTACCAGTGATATTATCTTGTTCATAATCAAGATTCTTGATTTTGTTATATTGCAAGGTACTTTGAAAGTATCTTACATAAAGAAAAAAGAATTATCTGAAAGAAACAAGTTGTTCCTTAATGAATTTCTTCAGTGTTCAATAGCTTCTAAGATTATGATAATGAAAAAGATAACCAATTCACCATAACTCTTTTTATGATTATGACTCATGATTACCTTTTCATTTTTGTCTTTGCTCCTTTCCTTTTCTCTCATTCCACCTTCTTTGCCTTTCTCTCTTTCTGCCTCCTGCCTACTCTTCTACCTCTTCCTCCTTTTTCCCCCCACTTTTCTTCCTTACCTCTTCCTCCTCCTCTCTCACCGGTTTCCCTCTCTGCTCTCTTTCTTTTCACAGAGTTACCTTTGAAAAGAGGGAGTGGTGAATTGCCTACAAACTCAAAAGGGAGCTCTGAAAGTCTTCCAATATTAAAGGTATTACAAAATATTTTAGAAAATACAGTTAAAAACACGTGTCAGATTTGTTAATATATAGTAGTTCATTGTAGAAATAATTGTGAATATTTAAACTTTAAGAATTTATGGTTTCTTCATACATTGAGAATTACAGGAACTTTTGTAATTTTGCTTTTATTATTAACAAAAACTAGAGAAATATCTTTGAAAGGATTTATAGTTACATTATTATGAATACTTTGGATGTGTTGTGATTCATAAACTTAGCAGAGATGTTCTACTCAGCACACACTCTGACAGATTAAATGAGTTATTACCTGTATAAAATCCAGTTAGAACAATGCTTGACACATGGTAAGTTCTCAGTGAGCTTTACTTTGAGAGGAAGAAAGAGGATGGGGAGATAAATGGCTGTTCCTATTTTCCTTGAATGTGCTTATGATTTTCTGAATATTTCCTTATTTCATGGATTGTGTTGTTGGACTGAATTCGGAGTCTGGGGAACAGCCATATCTGTCTGTCTATCTGTGTATCAAATAAACATTCATTTATAGGCAAGATCAAGAACAGAATTTCCAAACTTTATCGTATGTGATGCTAATACTATACTTCAGAAAAGGATGCTATGATCAAGTAATCTTGGGTGACTCTGGATTTACAAATAGGTTTATTTACTGTGAGACTTCTCAGAGGCATTAATTTATTTAGGTATACTGCAGTTTTCCAAGAAGGAGATATAGAATACCATATGTTTCATAATCTGAGAATAAAACCTCTTTTAACCACTTTAGAATATCTGTTTAGAACACTAGTGTTTCATAGACTATAGTTGATAAATACTTTTCTAGAGAGGAATCCAGTTGCTAAAGGAGCAGGGAAGTGAAATCTTTTGACTTCCTCTAACTTCATAAGAGGAAGACAAGAATCACCATCAGCAGCCCGAGTCCTGCTCCTATGAGGCCAGACAAGCCACCACCCTCCAGCCCTTTTACCATCCTTGACACCAGCCACCCCTCTCATGGCACCCACTACCTCTCTGCTGGGTGCAGTAATTAGCTGCAGTGGCCACACAGAACTCACAGATTATGGGGTTTATTAGGGAAGCAACAGGCTACAATTCAAGTTCAGGAAAGCACTCAGGATATAGTT
>NW_006921840.1:3600534-3604244 GCF_000298275.1 Orycteropus afer afer | reverse complement strand
CAAAGCTTATATATATACATATATATATATATATATATGGAGAGAGAGAGAGAGAGAGAGGGAGAGAGAGAGAAATTTATCTTGGGAAAATGGCTCACACACGTATAGAAGCCAGCAAGTCCAAAGTTCCTGAATCAAACATCAAGCTGGGGGCTTTTCCTCGCTCCCGCAACTGCAGGGGCCAAGTAGCTCAAGGCTGGCAGGCAGTACACTGGCTGTTGACTCCAGCGAATGATGAATCCAAGATCTCCAGGCTGAATGGTGGACTGCTTACTCACGGACAGTTGTAGGCAATACAACAGAATCCCGATCCACAGAAGAATGTCTCTCTTCCCAGGATGTCCCTGGATATACTGGAAGCAGGCCACACCCCTAGGGAAACTCCCCTTCAACAGATTGACCACTCAGAACACAGTCATCTGATTCCATCATGGGAACAACCACATAGAACTGGGATCCAGCCAAGTTGACACACAGCTCCAACTATCACAAGCAGCTTCTGAGTTGCTCATGGCAAATTCCACCATGGAGTTAATTACCAGTCTCATTATAGGAAATAACCACTACCAGCTGTCCAGCCAAGTTGACACATATTTGCATGGTCGCACCTAGTAATCTAGAAGCTCTGGTAGTATAGTGCCTAAGGCACTTGACTACTAACCAGAAGGCTGGCTGTTCAAACCCACCAGCCACTCCTCAGAAGGAAAGTTGAGCAATCTACTTCTGTAGTGATACTGCCAAGGAAACCCAAGGAGGGGTTGCTATGAGTCAGTGCTGACTTGATGGCACATAACAACACCACCACCACCTAGTAATCTGGTGAGAGTTACGAAGACTATGGCTAGAAAAGCCATACCATGCAATTCACTACACTGCACCAGTGGATTATATTTTGATTTAGTTGATTTAATTTTATAATTATAATTTTATAAGTTTAAATTATAAAAGTATAATTTTAAATTATAAAAGTAATATTAGAGAGTGTTTCCAGGCATAAAAAGTGAAGAAATGAAGAAAACTCTATGATTTTACTGTACTAACCTAAATATTATAATTTTTCTATATTCTGTTTCTGTTCACATTTTTATCATAGTAACATTCTGTTTTTTTCTTAACATTATTTCATGAGCACTTTCCTTGCTACTATATGTTAATCCTGATAATATTTTCTTTGAAAAATTGATTTGAAATATGTAATATAAGAAATAAAGCATCTTATAATGATGACCCATTTCCCATCTGTTGGCTTGAGAAGCAAAACTTTACAGTACAGTTGAAACTCACTTCCCCATTAATGCCTCCTGGTCACATTGCCTTTTCCCCCATCTAGGAGTAATTGCTGTCCTAAACATGGTGATTATAAATTCTGGGCATTTTAATACTTTTATTACATATGCTTGTATTTTTAAGCAGTCGAGAGCATTGTTTTGACTTTTTTTTTTTCAATTTTATTGTGATTTGGGTGAAAGTTTACAGAGCAAATTCATCTTCTATACAGCAGTTCATATGCACTTTGTCTCATGACATTGACTGCAGTCTCCCACAATGCAACATCTCTCCTCTCACTTCCTCCCCATAGTTGCCTCTTCCCTGTGTGCTTCCCTCCCATGCACTCCTGCCCCCCAAGATGTCACCCTGTGCCTATACAGCCCTTCTATTCTCCTATGATTGAGCTCTCTAAGGAGTGTATCTACCTAATGTAAATGTTCAGCTGATATGCCTGTCTTTTGTTTGTCTGGAAGCCACAGGAGAGGGTTCAATTCCAGACCTGAAGGGCAGCTGGGGGCCGGAGCCTCAGGGGTTCCACCAGGCTCTATCAGACCAGCAAACTTGGTCCCCCCCTTTTTTTTTTAAAATGTTTTTTTTTTTTTTTATTAAAATGTTTTTGAGTTTTATTCTACATTATTCTCCTCCTCTAGTATCTCCTACATAGATCCTCCTCTGAGTGGTTGACAGTGATAGCCAGCCACCATCTAGTTCTGGTCTGATAGTCATATAGGCTGAGGATCTCATGGTGTACCAGTCCCTTGGACTAATTGTTTCCAAGCATCTTTGGTTTTCTTCATTCTCCTTTGTTCTGGACGAGGAGAGACCCATTGTTGTATGTAGATGGCTGCTTGCAAGCTTTTAAGATCCCAGTTGCTACTCGCCAAAGTAAGATGTGGAACAATGTTTTTGTGTAGTATGTTATGAGCTCTGGTAGCATAGTGGCTAAGACAGTTGCCTGCTAACCAGACGGCTGGCAGTTCAAACCCGACGGCTGGCAGTTTAAACCCACCAGCCACTCCTTGGAAGGAAGGTTGGGCAATCCTACTTCCATAGTGATACTGCCTCGGAAATCAAAGGAAGGGTCGCTATGAGTCGTGTTTGACTCGACGGCACATAACAACAACAACAACAACAACAATGTTATGCCAGTTGACCTTGATATCCCCTGTGACCATGGTCCTGCACCCACAGATCCAACTACTTGTTCTCTCCAGGTAGCTGGCTATGACCAAGAAGTGACTAAAACCTTGTCCCTTGTAAGCTCTACTATATATCTGGACATTCTTACAGAACATACAAATACACTTGTAGAAACATTATCTGCCAGCCCTATACATGATTATGGGCACACTCCCCCCTGCATAGATATACCTAATCATTCAGTCTGTCCGCTTATCTATCCACCCGTATATCAATGTTTGCTTTCACTATCAATGCAAGGTACTATATGTGCAAAAGGGTTCATCTTTGTTGTCTGTACCTCCCATGTACCTCTCTATGTCTTCCTCTTCCACAGTGCCACTGTGTTGATCATTTACATTTGGTACATTGCACTTCCCTTTACCCAAATCAATACTTGTCTCTACTTATCTAGCAGTGTTCCCTCCCCTCCCCTCCCACCCCTGGTAACCAACAAAGAAAATGTCCTTCTATTTATAAACCTTTCCTTGATTTTTTACAATAATAGACTAATACAATATTTGTCCTTCTGTGATTGACTTATTCACTCAGCATGATGTCCTCCAAGTTCATCCACATTATGTGGTGTTTTGCAGATTCTACTTTGTCGTTTAGGGTTGCATAGTATTCCATTGTGTGTATGTACCACAGTTTGATTATCCATTCTTTTGTTGATGGGCACCTACATTGTTTCAGTCTTTTTGCTATTGTAAATAGTGCTGCAATGAATATGGGTGTGCATATATCTGTTCTTGTCCTGGCTCTCACTTCTTTAGGATATATACTAAGTAATGGAATTGCTGAGTCAAATGGCATTTCTAATTTCAACTTTTAAGAAATTGCCCCTATTTTTTCCTTCAGGAACTTTATAATTTTAGTTTCAATTGCATACTGCTTTCCAAAACTTTTCCACAAAAATATCCACATTTTATAGTACATTTCCCCCCCAATCTGTAGGTTCTCTTTTGACTCTTTTGGAGAAGTTTTTGGAAGCACATAACAATTTAATTTTTACCTGGTCCCATTCATCTAGTTTATCTTCTGCTATTTGTGCATTTTGGGTTGTATTTGATTTATGCCTATATATTAGGGATTTATGCCTGTATATTAGTCTATTTATGCCATATATTAGGGACCCTAAATTTGCCCCAGTTTTTCCTTGAGGAACTTTATAGTTTTAGTTTCATATTTAAGTCTTTGATCCATCTGGAGTTAGTTTTTGTGTATGGTGTGAGGTACAGGTCTTGTTTCATTTTTCTGCA
>NW_006921840.1:3598380-3600124 GCF_000298275.1 Orycteropus afer afer | reverse complement strand
TGACATTTTCACAATGTTCAATCTTCCTGTCCATCAACATGGTATGTTCTTCCATTTATGTAGATCTCTTATTGTTTCTTGAAGTAGTCCTTTGTAGTTTTCTTTGTACAGGTCTTTTGTACAATGCTAAGAGTTATTCTGAAGTATTTTATTTTTTTGGTAGCTATTGTAATTGATATTGATTTCCTTATTTCTCTTTCAGCGTTGTCTTTGCTGGTGTAGAGGAATCTGACTAATTTTTGTATGTTGCCACTAAGCTAAATCTCTCAATTAGTTCCAGTAGTTTTTTTTTTTTTTTTAAACGGAGTTTCTTTGGTTTCCTATGTATAAGATCACATCACCAGCAAATAGGGATAGTTTTACTTCTACCTCACCAATTTGGATGTCTTTGATTTCCTTTTCTTGCCTTATTGCCCTGGCTAGGACTTTCAATACAATGTTGAACAGAAGTGGTGATAGAGGGCATTGTTGTCTGGTTCCTGTTCTCAAAGGGGATGGTTTCAGTCTCTGTCCATTGAGAATAATGTTGGCTGTTGCTTTTGCATATATGCCCTTTATTATGTTGAGGAATGTCTCTTCTATTCCTATTTTGCTGAGAGTTTTGATCAGGAATGGGTGTTAGATTTTATCAAATGCCTTTTCTGCATCAATTGATGTGATCATGTGGTTCTTTTCCTTTGTTTTATTCATGTGATGGATGGTGTTGATTGTTTTTCTAATGTTGAACCCTCCTTGCATACCTGATGAACCCCACTTGGTCATAATGTATTATTTTTTTGATGTGCTATTGGCATCTGTTGGCTAGGATTTTGTTGAAAATTTTTAGGTCTATATTGATGAGGGATATTGGGCTCTAGTTTTCTTTTTTAGTGATGTCTTTGCCTGGCTTTGGTATCAAGGTTATGCTTGCTTCATAAAATGAATTTGGGAGGGTTCCATCCTTTTCTATGTTCTGGAATAGTTTGGGTAGGATTGGTGTCAGTTCTTAGAATATTTGGTAGAATTTTCTGGTGAAACCATCTGGGCCAGGACTTTTTTTAGTTGGTAATATTTTAATGACCTGTTCGGTTTCTTCTTTTGTTATGGGTCTGTTCTACTTTTTCACCTCAGTCTGTGTATGATTAGGTAAGTAGTGTATTTTGCGAAATCTGTCCATTTTTACTAGATTTTCAAATTTGTTGGAGTACAGATTTTCTTGTTGTTGTTAGGTGCCATCGAGTTGTCTCTGACTCATGCTGACCCTATGCACACCAAAATGAAACACTGCCCGGTCCTGCACCAGCTTCATGATCCTTGCTATGCTTAAGCCCATCACCACAGCCACTATGTCAATGCATTTCGTTGAGGGCATTCCCCTCTTTTGTTGACCCTTCACTTTACCAAGCATGACATCCTTCTCCAGTGAATGGTCCCTTCTGACAACTTGACCAAAGTATATGAGACAAAGTCTGGCCATTCTTGCTTCCAAGGAGCATTCCAGCTGCACTTCCTCCAGGACAGATTTGTTAGCTCTTTCAGCAGTCCATGGTACTTTTAGCATTCTTCACCAAAACCATAACTCAAAAGCACCAACTCTTCTTTGGTCTTCCTTATTCATTATCCAGCTCTCACATGCATTTGAGGTGATTGAAAATACCATGGCTTGTGTCAGGCACACCTTAGTCCTCAAGGAGACAAGTTTGCTCTTCAGCACTTGAAAGAGGTCCTTTGTAGCTGACTTGCCCAGTGCTAAACATAGTCTGGG